>NC_088206.1:23588511-23611174 GCF_037126465.1 Ornithodoros turicata | reverse complement strand
TCACTGCGGAGGGAATCTCTGGGTTCCTGCTCCTCTCAACAGTGGGAAATCTAGGGCAATTAGTCCACTGTTGTCACTGCGGAGGGAATCTCTTGGTTCCTGCTCCTCTCTACAGTGGGAAATTTAGGCCAATTAATCCACTGTTGTCCCTGCAGAGGGAATCTCTGGGTTCCTGTTCCTCTCAAGAGTGGGAAATTTTGGACAATTAGTCCACTGGTTGTCACTGCGGAGGGAATCTCAGGGTTCCTGCTCCTCTCAACAGTGGGAAATTTAGGGCAATTAGTCCACTGTTGTCACTTCGGAGGGAATCTCTGGGTTCCTGCTCCTATCAACAGTGGGAAATTTAGGCAATTAGTGCACTGTTGTCACTGCAGAGGATCTCTGGGTTCCTGCTCCTCTCAACAGTGGGAAATCTAGCGCAAATTAGTCCACTGTTGTCACTGCGGAGGGAATCTCTGGGTTCCTGCTTCTCTCAACAGTGGTAAATCTAGGGCAAATTAGTCCACTGTTGTCACTGCGGAGGGAATCTCTGGGTTCCTGCTCCTCTCAACAGTGGGAAATCTAGGGCAATTAGTCCACTGTTGTCACTGCAGAGGGAATCTCTGGGTTCCTGCTCGTCTCAACAGTGAAAAATGTAGGGCAATTAGTGCACTGTTGTCACTGCGGAGGGAATCTCTGGGTTCCTGCTCCTCTCAACAGTGGTAAATCTAGGGCAAATTAGTGCACTGTTGTCACTGCGGAGGGAATCTCTGGGTTCCTGCTCCTTTCGACAGTGGGAACTTTAGGGCAATTATTCCACTGTTGTCACTGCGGAGGGAATCTCAGGGTTCCTGCTCCTCTCAACAGGGGGAAATTTAGGGCAATTAGTCCACTGTTGTCACTTCGGAGGGAAACTCTGGGTTCCTGCTCCTCTCAACTGTGAACAGTGAGAAATTTGGGGCAATGAGTGCACTGTTCTCACCGCGGAGGGAATCTCAGGGTTCCTGCTCCTCTCAACAGTGGGAAATTTAGGGCAATTAGTCCACTGTTGTCACTGCGGAGGGAATCTCTGGGTTCCTGCTCCTCTCAACGGAGTTAAAACTAGGGCAAATTAGTTCACTCTTGTCACTGCGGAAGGAATCTCTGGGTTCCTGCTCCTCTCAACAGTGGTAAATCTAGGGCAAATTAGTCCACTGTTGTCACTGTGGAGGGAATCTCTGGGTTCCTGCTCCTCGCAACAGTGGGAAATTTAGGGCAATTAGTCCACTGTTGTCACTGTGGAGGGAATCTCTGAGTTCCTGCTCCTCTCAACAGTGGGAAATATAGGGCAATTAGTCCACTGTTGTCACTGTGGAGGGAATCTCTGGGTTCCTGCTCCTCTCAACAGTGTGGAAATTTGGGGCAATTAGTCCACTGTTGTCACTGCGGAGGGAATCTGTGGGTTCCTGCTCCTCCCAACAGTGGGAAATTTAGGGCAATTAGTCCACTGTTGTCACTGCGGAGGGAATCTCTGGGTTCCTGCTCCTCTCAACAGTGGGAAATATAGGGCAATTAGTCCACTGTTGTCACTGTGGAGGGAATCTCTGGGTTCCTGCTCCTCTCAACAGTGTGGAAATTTGGGGCAATTAGTCCACTGTTGTCACTGCGGAGGGAATCTCTGGGTTCCTGCTCCTCTCAACAGTGGTAAATCTAGGGCAAATTAGTCCACTGTTGTCACTGTGGAGGGAATCACTGGGTTCCTGCTCCTCTCAACAGTGGGAAATCTAGGGCAATTAGTCCACTGTTGTCACTGCGGAGGGAATCTCTGGGTTCCTGCTCCTCTCAACAATAGGAAATTTAGGGCAATTAGTCCACTGTTGTCACTGCGGAGGGAATCTCTGGGTTCCTTCTCCTCTGAACAGTGGGAAATCTAGGGCAAATTAGTCCACTGTTGTCACTGCGGAGGGAATCTCTGGGTTCCTGCTCCTTTCGACAGTGGGAACTTTAGGCCAATTATTCCACTGTTGTCACTGCGGAGGGAATCTCAGGGTTCCTGCTCCTCTCAACAGGGGGAAATCTAGGGCAATTAGTCCACTGTTGTCACTGCGGAGGGAATCTCTGGGTTCCTGCTCCTCTCAACAGTGGGAAATCTAGGGCAATTAGTCCACTGTTCTCACTGCGGAGAGAATCTCTGGGTTCCTGCTCCTCTCAACAGTGGGAAACCTAGGGCAAATTAGTCCACTGTTATCACTGCGGAGGGAATCTCTGGATTCCTGCTCCTCTCAACAGTGGGAAATTTAGGGCAATTAGTGCACTGTTGTCACTGCGGAGGGAATCTCTGGGTTCCTGCTCCTTTCAACAGTGGGAAATTTAGGGCAATTAGTGCACTGTTGTCACTGCGGAGGGAATCTCTGGGTTCCTGCTCCTCTCAACAGTGGTAAATCTAGGGCAAATTTGTGCACTGTTGTCACTGCGGAGGAAATCTCTGCGTTCCTGCTCCTCTCAACAGTGGTAAATCTACGGCAATTAGTCCACTGTTGTCACTGCGGAGGGAATCTCTAGGTTCCTGCTTCTCTCAACAGCGGGAAATTTGGGGCAATTAGTCCACTGTTGTCACTGCGGAGGGAATCTCTGGGTTCCTGCTCCTCTCAACAGTTGGATATCTAGGGCAAATTAGTCCACTGTTGTCACTGCGGAGGGAATCTCTGGGTTCCTGCTCCTCTCAACAGTAGGAAATTTAGGGCAATTAGTCCACTGTTGTCACTGTGGAGGAAATCTCTGGGTTCCTGCCCCTCTCAACAGTGGGAAATTTAGGGCAATTAGTCCACTGTTGTCACTGCGGAGGGAATCTCTGGGTTCCTGCTCCTCTCAACAGTGGGAAATTTAGGGCAATTAGTGCACTGTTGTCACTGCGGAGGGAATCTCTGGGTTCCTGCTCCTTTCAACAGTGGAAAATTTAGGGCAATTAGTGCACTGTTGTCACTGCGAAGGGAATCTTTGGGTTCCTGCTCCTCTCAACAGTGGTAAATCTAGGGCAAATTAGTGCATGTTGTCACTGCGGAGGAAATCTCTGCGTTCCTGCTCCTCTCAAGAGTGGTAAATCTACGGCAAATTAGTCCACTGTTGTCACTGCGGAGGGAATCTCTGAGTTCCTGCTCCTCTCAACAGTGGGAAATCTAGGGCAATTAGTCCACTGTTGTCACTGCGGAGGGAATCTCTAGGTTCCTGCTCCTCTCAACAGTGGGAAATCTAGGGCAATTAGTCCACTGTTGTCACTGCGCAGGGAATCTCTGGGTTCCTGCTCCTCTCAACAGTGGTCAATCTAAGGCAAATTAGTCCACTGTTGTCACTGCGGAGGGAATCTCTGAGTTCCTGCTCCTCTCAACAGTGGGAAATCTAGGGCAATTAGTCCACTGTTGTCACTGCGGAGGGAATCTCTAGGTTCCTGCTCCTCTCAACAGCGGGAAATTTGGGGCAATTAGTCCACTGTTGTCACTGCGGAGGGAATCTCAGGGTTCCTGCTCCTCTCAACAGGGGGAAATTTAGGGCAATTAGTCCACTGTTGTCACTTCGGAGGGAAACTCTGGGTTCCTGCTCCTCTCAACTGTGAACAGTGAGAAATTTGGGGCAATGAGTGCACTGTTCTCACCGCGGAGGGAATCTCAGGGTTCCTGCTCCTCTCAACAGTGGGAAATTTAGGGCAATTAGTCCACTGTTGTCACTGCGGAGGGAATCTCTGGGTTCCTGCTCCTCTCAACGGAGGTAAATCTAGGGCAAATTAGTTCACTCTTGTCACTGCGGAAGGAATCTCTGGGTTCCTGCTCCTCTCAACAGTGGTAAACCTAGGGCAAATTAGTCCACTGTTGTCACTGTGGAGGGAATCTCTGGGTTCCTGCTCCTCGCAACAGTGGGAAATTTAGGGCAATTAGTCCACTGTTGTCACTGCGGAGAGAATCTCAGGGTTCCTGCTCCTCTCAACAGTGGGAAATTGAGGGCAATTAGTCCACTGTTGTCACTGTGGAGGGAATCTCTGAGTTCCTGCTCCTCTCAACAGTGGGAAATATAGGGCAATTAGTCCACTGTTGTCACTGTGGAGGGAATCTCTGGGTTCCTGCTCCTCTCAACAGTGTGGAAATTTGGGGCAATTAGTCCACTGTTGTCACTGCGGAGGGAATCTGTGGGTTCCTGCTCCTCCCAACAGTGGGAAATTTAGGGCAATTAGTCCACTGTTGTCACTGCGGAGGGAATCTCTGGGTTCCTGCTCCTCTCAACAGTGGGAAATATAGGGCAATTAGTCCACTGTTGTCACTGTGGAGGGAATCTCTGGGTTCCTGCTCCTCTCAACAGTGTGGAAATTTGGGGCAATTAGTCCACTGTTGTCACTGCGGAGGGAATCTCTGGGTTCCTGCTCCTCTCAACAGTGGTAAATCTAGGGCAAATTAGTCCACTGTTGTCACTGCGGAGGGAATCACTGGGTTCCTGCTCCTCTCAACAGTGGGAAATCTAGGGCAATTAGTCCACTGTTGTCACTGCGGAGGGAATCTCTGGGTTCCTGCTCCTCTCAACAATAGGAAATTTAGGGCAATTAGTCCACTGTTGTCACTGCGGAGGGAATCTCTGGGTTCCTTCTCCTCTGAACAGTGGGAAATCTAGGGCAAATTAGTCCACTGTTGTCACTGCGGAGGGAATCTCTGGGTTCCTGCTCCTTTCGACAGTGGGAACTTTAGGGCAATTATTCCACTGTTGTCACTGCGGAGGGAATCTCAGGGTTCCTGCTCCTCTCAACAGGGGGAAATCTAGGGCAATTAGTCCACTGTTGTCACTGCGGAGGGAATCTCTGGGTTCCTGCTCCTCTCAACAGTGGGAAATCTAGGGCAATTAGTCCACTGTTCTCACTGCGGAGAGAATATCTGGGTTCCTGCTCCTCTCAACAGTGGGAAACCTAGGGCAAATTAGTCCACTGTTATCACTGCGGAGGGAATCTCTGGATTCCTGCTCCTCTCAACAGTGGGAAATTTAGGGCAATTAGTGCACTGTTGTCACTGTGGAGGGAATCTCTGGGTTCCTGCTCCTTTCAACAGTGGGAAATTTAGGGCAATTAGTGCACTGTTGTCACTGCGGAGGGAATCTCTGGGTTCCTGCTCCTCTCAACAGTGGTAAATCTAGGGCAAATTTGTGCACTGTTGTCACTGCGGAGGAAATCTCTGCGTTCCTGCTCCTCTCAACAGTGGTAAATCTACGGCAATTAGTCCACTGTTGTCACTGCGGAGGGAATCTCTAGGTTCCTGCTCCTCTCAACAGCGGGAAATTTGGGGCAATTAGTCCACTGTTGTCACTGCGGAGGGAATCTCTGGGTTCCTGCTCCTCTCAACAGTTGGATATCTAGGGCAAATTAGTCCACTGTTGTCACTGCGGAGGGAATCTCTGGGTTCCTGCTCCTCTCAACAGTAGGAAATTTAGGGCAATTAGTCCACTGTTGTCACTGTGGAGGAAATCTCTGGGTTCCTGCCCCTCTCAACAGTGGGAAATTTAGGGCAATTAGTCCACTGTTGTCACTGCGGAGGGAATCTCTGGGTTCCTGCTCCTCTCAACAGTGGGAAATTTAGGGCAATTAGTGCACTGTTGTCACTGCGGAGGGAATCTCTGGGTTCCTGCTCCTTTCAACAGTGGAAAATTTAGGGCAATTAGTGCACTGTTGTCACTGCGAAGGGAATCTCTGGGTTCCTGCTCCTCTCAACAGTGGTAAATCTAGGGCAAATTAGTGCATGTTGTCACTGCGGAGGAAATCTCTGCGTTCCTGCTCCTCTCAACAGTGGTAAATCTACGGCAAATTAGTCCACTGTTGTCACTGCGGAGGGAATCTCTGAGTTCCTGCTCCTCTCAACAGTGGGAAATCTAGGGCAATTAGTCCACTGTTGTCACTGCGGAGGGAATCTCTAGGTTCCTGCTCCTCTCAACAGTGGGAAATCTAGGGCAATTAGTCCACAGTTGTCACTGCGCAGGGAATCTCTGGGTTCCTGCTCCTCTCAACAGTGGTCAATCTAAGGCAAATTAGTCCACTGTTGTCACTACGGAGGGAATCTCTGAGTTCCTGCTCCTCTCAACAGTGGGAAATCTAGCGCAATTAGTCCACTGTTGTCACTGCGGAGGGAATCTCTAGGTTCCTGCTCCTCTCAACAGCGGGAAATTTGGGGCAATTATTCCACTGTTGTCACTGCGGAGGGAATCTCTGGGTTCCTGCTCCTCTCAACAGTGGGAAATTTAGGGCAATTAGTCCACTGTTGTCACTGTGGAGGAAATCTCTGGGTTCCTGCCCCTCTCAACAGTGGGAAATTTAGGGCAATTAGTCCACTGTTGTCACTGCGGAGGGAATCTCTGGGTTCCTGCTCCTCTCAACAGTGGGAAATTTAGGGCTATTAGTGCACTGTTGTCACTGCGGAGGGAATCTCTGGGTTCCTGCTCCTTTCAACAGTGGGAAATTCAGGGCAATTAGTGCACTGTTGTCACTGCGAAGGGAATCTCTGGGTTCCTGCTCCTCTCAACAGTGGTAAATCTAGGGCAAATTAGTGCATGTTGTCACTGCGGAGGAAATCTCTGCGTTCCTGCTCCTCTCAACAATGGTAAATCTACGGCAAATTAGTCCACTGTTGTCACTGCGGAGGGAATCTCTGAGTTCCTGCTCCTCTCAACAGTGGGAAGTCTAGGGCAATTAGTCCACTGTTGTCACTGCGGAGGGAATCTCTAGGTTCCTGCTCCTCTCAACAGCGGGAAATTTGGGGCAATTAGTCCACTGTTGTCACTGCGGAGGGAATCTCTGGGTTCCTGCTCCTCTCAACAGTGGGAAATTTAGGGCAATTAGTCCACTGTTGTCACTGCGGAGGGAATCTCTAGGTTCCTGCTCCTCTCAACAGTGGGAAATCTAGGGCAATAGGTAATATGCAAAATTACTTTCACGTCGGGCAACACTGGTTAGGACTTTTTGGTCGGCCATCTTGGTGGAGTCAGGACGCCGGCCGGTTCAGCTGGCGGCCGAAATGACTGAACTGCGACGTTTCCCTATGTATGATGACAACATGTGGAGAAACGACTTAGGTGCTCTGCCACACCTGTCAGAGGATACGTTACAGAGTTTTTGTGCTCTTTCGGCACCGCCGTGACGGTAGCAAAAGAAGTCCTACGCCTTCGCCGTGGAAGCGTACACACTGCCTTCATCACTACTCACGAACAACTGTGACTCGAGATACGTGAACTGCTGTTTTGTAGTGGAGCACCTTGTCCACAATATTGACTAGCACGCGCAATCGAGCTCGAGCAACCGCCCGGTATTCGGTGTTTAGTGCATGCGCCATTCACGTGTGTTCGAAGTGACGGCTGTTTTCCTTCTTCACCACTATACGGTAAAATGTGCGTCCGCCGAAGTTTCTCGACACACTTTTGTGTATCGTACGCTATACGTAAGCGCTCTTTCTATGACGTTCTGAGTTAAAAAAGAAGAGAAAAGCAAAATAAACAGACTGTGCTATCAGCGCAAGGATGTGAAGAGTGTGTTGGTTGAAATTACACATAGCTATTAACGAGAAAGACAGAGGTGGGCACGGATAGCCCGTGTCCGTCTGTCTTTTTCTGTCATCGTGTGCTATGAACTTCGTGTGACTAAGTTACGTCTCGCTTGATGGCAATAATCTACTAGTGTCTCACCATTTGGAAAACGGTGAAGGGACACCTACAGAAGACAGAACACTGTTAGCATGTAACATGTTTTGCGTGCCAGCAAGGCTCGAGGAGAACAACAATTGTATTTATTATTTCATTCTGAATAAGCTGCCCTTGTGGAAGCCCTGTTTGCGCGATCCATCCACAACGAGGTCCGCACATGAATGCCTTAGTTAACACAGCATCGCAACATTGCGCGATCGCAAACTTCCCCTCCTATTCAACACCTATCTTTTCATTCGCGTGCGTCACGCGATACGTGACCGTTATGCGCGATCGCTCGATCATAGCCTCCTATATACTCAATATAAAGGAGACTATGGCTCGATGAGAGCAGCAGACGTCCTGGTGAGAAGCTCAAGTACAGTTGGAAGACAAAGGCACAAGCTAACTGACACACGAGACAGCACGTAACACAAGTACTAGCTGTTTTTCTTGCTAGTCCTGTTTCCTTATGTTCGGTATTATCAACGTACACCACCCTCATCACTTAAAAAAAAATGTGGTATACTGCGTGCGTACCATTCACTGCATTTCACGGCCGCTTCTAGGGTTACTGCCAGGCACACTGAACAGAAGTGAGTGATACCAACCCAGTTCCCGTTGCAGACTTTGGTTCCACGCTTAGACAACGAAACGCAGCAGTGCGTGGGCATTCTTGTGTAAAAAAATAAATAAATAAATATAAATAACTAAAAAAAGGTACGATCCCGCAGTGTATGTGCACGTACAGGACGATACATGCATTACAGCAGCAGCCTAACGGGCGCGTTTCTTGACTCTACCAATATGGCCGCCCTAGTTACAACCGTTACCATGAGATGGCGCGTCGCATTTTGCATGTCTCCTATTAGTCCACTGTTGTCACTGCGCAGGGAATCTCTGGGTTCCTGCTCCTCTCAACAGTGGTCAATCTAGGGCAAATTAGTCCACTGTTGTCACTGCGGAGGGAATCTCTGAGTTCCTGCTCCTCTCAACAGTGGGAAATCTAGGGCAATTAGTCCACTGTTGTCACTGCGGAGGGAATCTCTAGGTTCCTGCTCCTCTCAACAGCGGGAAATTTGGGGCAATTAGTCCACTGTTGTCACTGCGGAGGGAATCTCTGGGTTCCTGCTCCTCTCAACAGTGGGAAATTTAGGGCAATTAGTCCACTGTTGTCACTGTGGAGGAAATCTCTGGGTTCCTGCCCCTCTCAACAGTGGGAAATTTAGGGCAATTAGTCCACTGTTGTCACTGCGGAGGGAATCTCTGGGTTCCTGCTCCTCTCAACAGTGGGAAATTTAGGGCAATTAGTGCACTGTTGTCACTGCGGAGGGAATCTCTGGGTTCCTGCTCCTTTCAACAGTGGGAAATTTAGGGCAATTAGTGCACTGTTGTCACTGCGAAGGGAATCTCTGGGTTCCTGCTCCTCTCAACAGTGGTAAATCTAGGGCAAATTAGTGCATGTTGTCACTGCGGAGGAAATCTCTGCGTTCCTGCTCCTCTCAACAGTGGTAAATCTACGGCAAATTAGTCCACTGTTGTCACTGCGGAGGGAATCTCTGAGTTCCTGCTCCTCTCAACAGTGGGAAATCTAGGGCAATTAGTCCACTGTTGTCACTGCGGAGGGAATCTCTAGGTTCCTGCTCCTCTCAACAGCGGGAAATTTAGGGCAATTAGTGCACTGTTGTCACTGCGGAGGGAATCTCTGCGTTCCTGCTCCTCTCAACAGTGGTAAATCTACGGCAAATTAGTCCACTGTTGTCACTGCGGAGGGAATCTCTGAGTTCCTGCTCCTCTCAATAGTGGGAAATCTAGGGCAATTAGTCCACTGTTGTCACTGCGGAGGGAATCTCTAGGTTCCTGCTCCTCTCAACAGCGGGAAATTTGGGGCAATTAGTCAACTGTTGTCACTGCGGAGGGAATCACTGGGTTCCTGCTCCTCTCAACAGTGGGAAATTTAGGGCAATTAGTCCACTGTTGTCACTGCGGAGGGAATCTCTAGGTTCCTGCTCCTCTCAACAGTGGGAAATCTAGGGCAATTAGTCCACTGTTGTCACTGCGCAGGGAATCTCTGGGTTCCTGCTCCTCTCAACAGTGGTCAATCTAGGGCAAATTAGTCCACTGTTGTCATTGCGGAGGGAATCTCAGGGTTCCTGCTCCTCTCAACAGTGGGAAATCTAGGGCAATTAGTCCACTGTTGTCACTGCGGAGGGAATCTCTGGGTTCCTGCTCCTCTCAACAGTGGGAAATTTGGGGCAATTAGTCCACTGTTATCACTGCGGAGGGAATCTCTGGGTTCCTGCTCCTCTCAACTTTTGGAAATTTAGGGCAATTAGTCCACTGTTGTCACCTCGGAGAGAATCTCTGGGTTCCTGCTCCTCTCAACAGTGGGAAATTTAGGGCAATTAGTCCACTGTTGTCACTGTGGAGGAAATCTCTGGGTTCCTGCCCCTCTCAACAGTGGGAAATTTAGGGCAATTAGTCCACTGTTGTCACTGCGGAGGGAATCTCTGGGTTCCTGCTCCTCTCAACAGTGGGAAATTTAGGGCAATTAGTGCACTGTTGTCACTGCGGAGGGAATCTCTGGGTTCCTGCTCCTTTCAACAGTGGGAAATTTAGGGCAATTAGTGTACTGTTGTCACTGCGGAGGGAATCTCTGGGTTCCTGCTCCTCTCAACAGTGGTAAATCTAGGGCAAATTTGTGCACTGTTGTCACTGCGGAGGAAATCTCTGCGTTCCTGCTCCTCTCAACAGTGGTAAATCTACGGCAAATTAGTCCACTGTTGTCACTGCGGAGGGAATCTCTGGGTTCCTGCTCCTCTCAACAGTGGGAGATCTAGGGCAATTAGTCCACTGTTGTCACTGCGGAGGGAATCTCTGGGTTCCTGCTCCTTTCGACAGTGGGAACCTTAGGGCAATTATTCCACTGTTGTCACTGCGGAGGGAATCTCAGGGTTCCTGCTCCTCTCAACAGGGGGAAATTTAGGGATTAGTCCACTGTTGTCACTTCGGAGGGAAACTCTGGGTTCCTGCTCCTCTCAACAGTGAACAGTGAGAAATTTGGTGCAATGAGTGCACTGTTCTCACCGCGGAGGGAATCTCAGGGTTCCTGCTCCTCTCAACAGTGGGAAATTTAGGGCAATTAGTCCACTGTTGTCACTGCGGAGGGAATCTCTGGGTTCCTGTTCCTCTCAACGGAGGTAAATCTAGGGCAACTTAGTTCACTCTTGTCACTGCGGAAGGAATCTCTGGGTTCCTGCTCCTCTCAACAGTGGTAAATCTAGGGCAAATTAGTCCACTGTTGTCACTGCGGAGGGAATCTCTGGGTTCCTGCTCCTCGCAACAGTGGGAAATTTAGGGCAATTAGTCCACTGTTGTCACTGCGGAGGGAATCTCAGGGTTCCTGCTCCTCTCAACAGTGGGAAATTTTGGGCAATTAGTCCACTGTTGTCACTGTGGAGGGAATCTCTGAGTTCCTGCTCCTCTCAACAGTGGGAAATATAGGGCAATTAGTCCACTGTTGTCACTGTGGAGGGAATCTCTGGGTTCCTGCTCCTCTCAACAGTGTGGAAATTTGGGGCAATTAGTCCACTGTTGTCACTGCGGAGGGAATCTGTGGGTTCCTGCTCCTCCCAACAGTGGGAAATTTAGGGCAATTAGTCCACTGTTGTCACTGCGGAGGGAATCTCTGGGTTCCTGCTCCTCTCAACAGTGGGAAATATAGGGCAATTAGTCCACTGTTGTCACTGTGGAGGGAATCTCTGGGTTCCTGCTCCTCTCAACAGTGTGGAAATTTGGGGCAATTAGTCCACTGTTGTCACTGCGGAGGGAATCTCTGGGTTCCTGCTCCTCTCAACAGTGGTAAATCTAGGGCAAATTAGTCCACTGTTGTCACTGCGGAGGGAATCACTGTGTTCCTGCTCCTCTCAACAGTGGGAAATCTAGGGCAATTAGTTCACTGTTGTCACTGCGGAGGGAATCTCTGGGTTCCTGCTCCTCTCAACAATAGGAAATTTAGGGCAATTAGTCCACTGTTGTCACTGCGGAGGGAATCTCTGGGTTCCTTCTCCTCTGAACAGTGGGAAATCTAGGGCAAATTAGTCCACTGTTGTCACTGCGGAGGGAATCTCTGGGTTCCTGCTCCTTTTGACAGTGGGAACTTTAGGGCAATTATTCCACTGTTGTCACTGCGGAGGGAATCTCAGGGTTCCTGCTCCTCTCAACAGGGGGAAATTTAGGGCAATTAGTCCACTGTTGTCACTGCGGAGGGAATCTCTGGGTTCCTGCTCCTCTCAACAGTTGGAAATCTAGGGCAATTAGTCCACTGTTCTCACTGCGGAGAGAATCTCTGGGTTCCTGCTCCTCTCAACAGTCGGAAACCTAGGGCAAATTAGTCCACTGTTGTCACTGCGGAGGGAATCTCTGGGTTCCTGCTCCTCTCAACAGTGGGAAATTTAGGGCAATTAGTGCACTGTTGTCACTGCGAAGGGAATCTCTGGGTTCCTGCTCCTCTCAACAGTGGTAAATCTAGGGCAAATGAGTGCATGTTGTCACTGCGGAGGAAATCTCTGCGTTCCTGCTCCTCTCAACAGTGGTAAATCTACGGCAAATTAGTCCACTGTTGTCACTGCGGAGGGAATCTCTGAGTTCCTGCTCCTCTCAACAGTGGGAAATCTAGGGCAATTAGTCCACTGTTGTCACTGCGGAGGGAATCTCTGGGTTCCTGCTCCTCTCAACAGTGGTAAATCTAGGGCAAATTTGTGCACTGTTGTCACTGCGGAGGAAATCTCTGCGTTCCTGCTCCTCTCAAAAGTGGTAAATCTACGGCAAATTAGTCCACTGTTGTCACTGCGGAGGGAATCTCTGGGTTCCTGCTCCTCTCAACAGTGGGAGATCTAGGGCAATTAGTCCACTGTTGTCACTGCGGAGGGAATCTCTAGGTTCCTGCTCCTCTCAACAGCGGGAAATTTGGGGCAATTAGTCCACTGTTGTCACTGCGGAGGGAATCTCTGGGTTCCTGCTCCTCTCAACAGTTGGATATCTAGGGCAAATTGGTCCACTGTTGTCACTGCGGAGGGAATCTCTGGGTTCCTGCTCCTCTCAACAGTAGGAAATTTAGGGCAATTAGTCCACTGTTGTCACTGTGGAGGAAATCTCTGGGTTCCTGCCCCTCTCAACAGTGGGAAATTTAGGGCAATTAGTCCACTGTTGTCACTGCGGAGGGAATCTCTGGGTTCCTGCTCCTCTCAACAGTGGGAAATTTAGGGCAATTAGTGCACTGTTGTCACTGCGGAGGGAATCTCTGGGTTCCTGCTCCTTTCAACAGTGGGAAATTTAGGGCAATTAGTGCACTGTTGTCACTGCGAAGGGAATCTCTGGGTTCCTGCTCCTCTCAACAGTGGTAAATCTAGGGCAAATTAGTGCATGTTGTCACTGCGGAGGAAATCTCTGCGTTCCTGCTCCTCTCAACAATGGTAAATCTACGGCAAATTAGTCCACTGTTGTCACTGCGGAGGGAATCTCTGAGTTCCTGCTCCTCTCAACAGTGGGAAGTCTAGGGCAATTAGTCCACTGTTGTCACTGCGGAGGGAATCTCTAGGTTCCTGCTCCTCTCAACAGCGGGAAATTTGGGGCAATTAGTCCACTGTTGTCACTGCGGAGGGAATCTCTGGGTTCCTGCTCCTCTCAACAGTGGGAAATTTAGGGCAATTAGTCCACTGTTGTCACTGCGGAGGGAATCTCTAGGTTCCTGCTCCTCTCAACAGTGGGAAATCTAGGGCAATTAGTCCACTGTTGTCACTGCGCAGGGAATCTCTGGGTTCCTGCTCCTCTCAACAGTGGTCAATCTAGGGCAAATTAGTCCACTGTTGTCACTGCGGAGGGAATCTCTGAGTTCCTGCTCCTCTCAACAGTGGGAAATCTAGGGCAATTAGTCCACTGTTGTCACTGCGGAGGGAATCTCTAGGTTCCTGCTCCTCTCAACAGCGGGAAATTTGGGGCAATTAGTCCACTGTTGTCACTGCGGAGGGAATCTCTGGGTTCCTGCTCCTCTCAACAGTGGGAAATTTAGGGCAATTAGTCCACTGTTGTCACTGCGGAGGAAATCTCTGGGTTCCTGCCCCTCTCAACAGTGGGAAATTTAGGGCAATTAGTCCACTGTTGTCACTGCGGAGGGAATCTCTGGGTTCCTGCTCCTCTCAACAGTGGGAAATTTAGGGCAATTAGTGCACTGTTGTCACTGCGGAGGGAATCTCTGGGTTCCTGCTCCTTTCAACAGTGGGAAATTTAGGGCAATTAGTGCACTGTTGTCACTGCGAAGGGAATCTCTGGGTTCCTGCTCCTCTCAACAGTGGTAAATCTAGGGCAAATTAGTGCATGTTGTCACTGCGGAGGAAATCTCTGCGTTCCTGCTCCTCTCAACAGTGGTAAATCTACGGCAAATTAGTCCACTGTTGTCACTGCGGAGGGAATCTCTGAGTTCCTGCTCCTCTCAACAGTGGGAAATCTAGGGCAATTAGTCCACTGTTGTCACTGCGGAGGGAATCTCTAGGTTCCTGCTCCTCTCAACAGCGGGAAATTTAGGGCAATTAGTGCACTGTTGTCACTGCGGAGGGAATCTCTGCGTTCCTGCTCCTCTCAACAGTGGTAAATCTACGGCAAATTAGTCCACTGTTGTCACTGCGGAGGGAATCTCTGAGTTCCTGCTCCTCTCAATAGTGGGAAATCTAGGGCAATTAGTCCACTGTTGTCACTGCGGAGGGAATCTCTAGGTTCCTGCTCCTCTCAACAGCGGGAAATTTGGGGCAATTAGTCAACTGTTGTCACTGCGGAGGGAATCACTGGGTTCCTGCTCCTCTCAACAGTGGGAAATTTAGGGCAATTAGTCCACTGTTGTCACTGCGGAGGGAATCTCTAGGTTCCTGCTCCTCTCAACAGTGGGAAATCTAGGGCAATTAGTCCACTGTTGTCACTGCGGAGGGAATCTCTAGGTTCCTGCTCCTCTCAACAGTGGGAAATCAAGGGCAATTAGTGCACTGTTGTCACTGCGGAGGGAATCTCTGGGTTCCTGCTCCTTTCAACAGTGGGAAATTTAGGGCAATTAGTGCACTGTTGTCACTGCGAAGGGAATCTCTGGGTTCCTGCTCCTCTCAACAGTGGTAAATCTAGGGCAAATTAGTGCATGTTGTCACTGCGGAGGAAATCTCTGCGTTCCTGCTCCTCTCAACAGTGGTAAATCTACGGCAAATTAGTCCACTGTTGTCACTGCGGAGGGAATCTCTGAGTTCCTGCTCCTCTCAACAGTGGGAAATCTAGGGCAATTAGTCCACTGTTGTCACTGCGGAGGGAATCTCTAGGTTCCTGCTCCTCTCAACAGCGGGAAATTTAGGGCAATTAGTGCACTGTTGTCACTGCGGAGGGAATCTCTGCGTTCCTGCTCCTCTCAACAGTGGTAAATCTACGGCAAATTAGTCCACTGTTGTCACTGCGGAGGGAATCTCTGAGTTCCTGCTCCTCTCAATAGTGGGAAATCTAGGGCAATTAGTCCACTGTTGTCACTGCGGAGGGAATCTCTAGGTTCCTGCTCCTCTCAACAGCGGGAAATTTGGGGCAATTAGTCAACTGTTGTCACTGCGGAGGGAATCACTGGGTTCCTGCTCCTCTCAACAGTGGGAAATTTAGGGCAATTAGTCCACTGTTGTCACTGCGGAGGGAATCTCTAGGTTCCTGCTCCTCTCAACAGTGGGAAATCTAGGGCAATTAGTCCACTGTTGTCACTGCGCAGGGAATCTCTGGGTTCCTGCTCCTCTCAACAGTGGTCAATCTAGGGCAAATTAGTCCACTGTTGTCATTGCGGAGGGAATCTCAGGGTTCCTGCTCCTCTCAACAGTGGGAAATCTAGGGCAATTAGTCCACTGTTGTCACTGCGGAGGGAATCTCTGGGTTCCTGCTCCTCTCAACAGTGGGAAATTTGGGGCAATTAGTCCACTGTTATCACTGCGGAGGGAATCTCTGGGTTCCTGCTCCTCTCAACTTTTGGAAATTTAGGGCAATTAGTCCACTGTTGTCACCTCGGAGAGAATCTCTGGGTTCCTGCTCCTCTCAACAGTGGGAAATTTAGGGCAATTAGTCCACTGTTGTCACTGTGGAGGAAATCTCTGGGTTCCTGCCCCTCTCAACAGTGGGAAATTTAGGGCAATTAGTCCACTGTTGTCACTGCGGAGGGAATCTCTGGGTTCCTGCTCCTCCCAACAGTGGGAAATTTAGGGCAATTAGTGCACTGTTGTCACTGCGGAGGGAATCTCTGGGTTCCTGCTCCTTTCAACAGAGGGAAATTTAGGGCAATTAGTGTACTGTTGTCACTGCGGAGGGAATCTCTGGGTTCCTGCTCCTCTCAACAGTGGTAAATCTAGGGCAAATTTGTGCACTGTTGTCACTGCGGAGGAAATCTCTGCGTTCCTGCTCCTCTCAACAGTGGTAAATCTACGGCAAATTAGTCCACTGTTGTCACTGCGGAGGGAATCTCTGGGTTCCTGCTCCTCTCAACAGTGGGAAATCTAGGGCAATTAGTCCACTGTTGTCACTGCGGAGGGAATCTCTGGGTTCCTGCTCCTTTCGACAGTGGGAACTTTAGGGCAATTATTCCACTGTTGTCACTGCGGAGGGAATCTCAGGGTTCCTGCTCCTCTCAACAGGGGGAAATTTAGGGATTAGTCCACTGTTGTCACTTCGGAGGGAAACTCTGGGTTCCTGCTCCTCTCAACAGTGAACAGTGAGAAATTTGGTGCAATGAGTGCACTGTTCTCACCGCGGAGGGAATCTCAGGGTTCCTGCTCCTCTCAACAGTGGGAAATTTAGGGCAATTAGTCCACTGTTGTCACTGCGGAGGGAATCTCTGGGTTCCTGCTCCTCTCAACGGAGGTAAATCTAGGGCAACTTAGTTCACTCTTGTCACTGCGGAAGGAATCTCTGGGTTCCTGCTCCTCTCAACAGTGGTAAATCTAGGGCAAATTAGTCCACTGTTGTCACTGCGGAGGGAATCTCTGGGTTCCTGCTCCTCTCAACAGTGTGGAAATTTGGGGCAATTAGTCCACTGTTGTCACTGCGGAGGGAATCTGTGGGTTCCTGCTCCTCCCAACAGTGGGAAATTTAGGGCAATTAGTCCACTGTTGTCACTGCGGAGGGAATCTCTGGGTTCCTGCTCCTCTCAACAGTGGGAAATATAGGGCAATTAGTCCACTGTTGTCACTGTGGAGGGAATCTCTGGGTTCCTGCTCCTCTCAACAGTGTGGAAATTTGGGGCAATTAGTCCACTGTTGTCACTGCGGAGGGAATCTCTGGGTTCCTGCTCCTCTCAACAGTGGTAAATCTAGGGCAAATTAGTCCACTGTTGTCACTGCGGAGGGAATCACTGGGTTCCTGCTCCTCTCAACAGTGGGAAATCTAGGGCAATTAGTTCACTGTTGTCACTGCGGAGGGAATCTCTGGGTTCCTGCTCCTCTCAACAATAGGAAATTTAGGGCAATTAGTCCACTGTTGTCACTGCGGAGGGAATCTCTGGGTTCCTTCTCCTCTGAACAGTGGGAAATCTAGGGCAAATTAGTCCACTGTTGTCACTGCGGAGGGAATCTCTGGGTTCCTGCTCCTTTTGACAGTGGGAACTTTAGGGCAATTATTCCACTGTTGTCACTGCGGAGGGAATCTCAGGGTTCCTGCTCCTCTCAACAGGGGGAAATTTAGGGCAATTAGTCCACTGTTGTCACTGCGGAGGGAATCTCTGGGTTCCTGCTCCTCTCAACAGTTGGAAATCTAGGGCAATTAGTCCACTGTTCTCACTGCGGAGAGAATCTCTGGGTTCCTGCTCCTCTCAACAGTCGGAAACCTAGGGCAAATTAGTCCACTGTTGTCACTGCGGAAGGAATCTCTGGGTTCCTGCTCCTCTCAACAGTGGGAAATCTAGCGCAAATTAGTCCACTGTTGTCACTGCGGAGGGAATCTCTGGGTTCCTGCTTCTCTCAACAGTGGTAAATCTAGGGCAAATTAGTCCACTGTTGTCACTGCGGAGGGAATCTCTGGGTTCCTGCTCCTCTCAACAGTGGGAAATCTAGGGCAATTAGTCCACTGTTGTCACTGCGGAGGGAATCTCTGGGTTCCTGCTCGTCTCAACAGTGAAAAATGTAGGGCAATTAGTGCACTGTTGTCACTGCGGAGGGAATCTCTGGGTTCCTGCTCCTCTCAACAGTGGTAAATCTAGGGCAAATTAGTGCACTGTTGTCACTGCGGAGGGAATCTCTGGGTTCCTGCTCCTTTCGACAGTGGGAACTTTAGGGCAATTATTCCACTGTTGTCACTGCGGAGGGAATCTCAGGGTTCCTGCTCCTCTCAACAGGGGGAAATTTAGGGCAATTAGTCCACTGTTGTCACTTCGGAGGGAAAATCTGGGTTCCTGCTCCTCTCAACTGTGAACAGTGAGAAATTTGGGGCAATGAGTGCACTGTTCTCACTGCGGAGGGAATCTCAGGGTTCCTGCTCCTCTCAACAGTGGGAAATTTAGGGCAATTAGTCCACTGTTGTCACTGCGGAGGGAATCTCTGGGTTCCTGCTCCTCTCAACGGAGGTAAATCTAGGGCAAATTAGTTCACTCTTGTCACTGCGGAAGGAATCTCTGGGTTCCTGCTCCTCTCAACAGTGGTAAATCTAGGGCAAATTAGTCCACTGTTGTCACTGTGGAGGGAATATCTGGGTTCCTGCTCCTCGCAACAGTGGGAAATTTAGGGCAATTAGTCCACTGTTGTCACTGCGGAGGGAATCTCAGGGTTCCTGCTCCTCTCAACAGTGGGAAATTTAGGGCAATTAGTCCACTGTTGTCACTGTAGAGGGAATCTCTGAGTTCCTGCTCCTCTCAACAGTGGGAAATATAGGGCAATTAGTCCACTGTTGTCACTGTGGAGGGAATCTCTGGGTTCCTGCTCCTCTCAACAGTGTGGAAATTTGGGGCAATTAGTCCACTGTTGTCACTGCGGAGGGAATCTCTGGGTTCCTGCTCCTCTCAACAGTGGGAAATTTAGGGCAATTAGTCCACTGTTGTCACTGTGGAGGAAATCTCTGGGTTCCTGCCCCTCTCAACAGTGGGAAATTTAGGGCAATTAGTCCACTGTTGTCACTGCGGAGGGAATCTCTGGGTTCCTGCTCCTCTCAACAGTGGGAAATTTAGGGCAATTAGTGCACTGTTGTCACTGCGGAGGGAATCTCTGGGTTCCTGCTCCTTTCAACAGTGGGAAATTTAGGGCAATTAGTGCACTGTTGTCACTGCGAAGGGAATCTCTGGGTTCCTGCTCCTCTCAACAGTGGGAAATATAGGGCAATTAGTCCACTGTTGTCACTGTGGAGGGAATCTCTGGGTTCCTGCTCCTCTCAACAGTGGGAAATTTAGGGCAATTAGTCCACTGTTGTCACTGTGGAGGAAATCTCTGGGTTCCTGCCCCTCTCAACAGTGGGAAATTTAGGGCAATTAGTCCACTGTTGTCACTGCGGAGGGAATCTCTGGGTTCCTGCTCCTCTCAACAGTGGGAAATTTAGGGCAATTAGTGCACTGTTGTCACTGCGGAGGGAATCTCTGGGTTCCTGCTCCTTTCAACAGTGGGAAATTTAGGGCAATTAGTGCACTGTTGTCACTGCGAAGGGAATCTCTGGGTTCCTGCTCCTCTCAACAGTGGTAAATCTAGGGCAAATTAGTGCATGTTGTCACTGCGGAGGAAATCTCTGCGTTCCTGCTCCTCTCAACAGTGGTAAATCTACGGCAAATTAGTCCACTGTTGTCACTGCGGAGGGAATCTCTGAGTTCCTGCTCCTCTCAACAGTGGGAAATCTAGGGCAATTAGTCCACTGTTGTCACTGCGGAGGGAATCTCTAGGTTCCTGCTCCTCTCAACAGCGGGAAATTTAGGGCAATTAGTGCACTGTTGTCACTGCGGAGGGAATCTCTGGGTTCCTGCTCCTCTCAACAGTGGGAAATTTAGGGCAATTATTGCACTGTTGTCACTGCGAAGGGAATCTCTGGGTTCCTGCTCCTCTCAACAGTGGTAAATCTAGGGCAAATGAGTGCATGTTGTCACTGCGGAGGAAATCTCTGCGTTCCTGCTCCTCTCAACAGTGGTAAATCTACGGCAAATTAGTCCACTGTTGTCACTGCGGAGGGAATCTCTGAGTTCCTGCTCCTCTCAACAGTGGGAAATCTAGGGCAATTAGTCCACTGTTGTCACTGCGGAGGGAATCTCTGGGTTCCTGCTCCTCTCAACAGTGGTAAATCTAGGGCAAATTTGTGCACTGTTGTCACTGCGGAGGAAATCTCTGCGTTCCTGCTCCTCTCAACAGTGGTAAATCTACGGCAAATTAGTCCACTGTTGTCACTGCGGAGGGAATCTCTGGGTTCCTGCTCCTCTCAACAGTGGGAGATCTAGGGCAATTAGTCCACTGTTGTCACTGCGGAGGGAATCTCTAGGTTCCTGCTCCTCTCAACAGCGGGAAATTTGGGGCAATTAGTCCACTGTTGTCACTGCGGAGGGAATCTCTGGGTTCCTGCTCCTCTCAACAGTTGGATATCTAGGGCAAATTAGTCCACTGTTGTCACTGCGGAGGGAATCTCTGGGTTCCTGCTCCTCTCAACAGTAGGAAATTTAGGGCAATTAGTCCACTGTTGTCACTGTGGAGGAAATCTCTGGGTTCCTGCCCCTCTCAACAGTGGGAAATTTAGGGCAATTAGTCCACTGTTGTCACTGCGGAGGGAATCTCTGGGTTCCTGCTCCTCTCAACAATAGGAAATTTAGGGCAATTAGGGCAATCTCAACAGCGGGAAATTTGGGGCAATTAGTCAACTGTTGTCACTGCGGAGGGAATCACTGGGTTCCTGCTCCTCTCAACAGTGGGAAATTTAGGGCAATTAGTCCACTGTTGTCACTGCGGAGGGAATCTCTAGGTTCCTGCTCCTCTCAACAGTGGGAAATCTAGGGCAATTAGTCCACTGTTGTCACTGCGCAGGGAATCTCTGGGTTCCTGCTCCTCTCAACAGTGGTCAATCTAGGGCAAATTAGTCCACTGTTGTCATTGCGGAGGGAATCTCAGGGTTCCTGCTCCTCTCAACAGTGGGAAATCTAGGGCAATTAGTCCACTGTTGTCACTGCGGAGGGAATCTCTGGGTTCCTGCTCCTCTCAACTTTTGGAAATTTAGGGCAATTAGTCCACTGTTGTCACCTCGGAGAGAATCTCTGGGTTCCTGCTCCTCTCAACAGTGGGAAATTTAGGGCAATTAGTCCACTGTTGTCACTGTGGAGGAAATCTCTGGGTTCCTGCCCCTCTCAACAGTGGGAAATTTAGGGCAATTAGTCCACTGTTGTCACTGCGGAGGGAATCTCTGGGTTCCTGCTCCTCTCAACAGTGGGAAATTTAGGGCAATTAGTGCACTGTTGTCACTGCGGAGGGAATCTCTGGGTTCCTGCTCCTTTCAACAGTGGGAAATTTAGGGCAATTAGTGCACTGTTGTCACTGCGGAGGGAATCTCTGGGTTCCTGCTCCTCTCAACAGTGGTAAATCTAGGGCAAATTTGTGCACTGTTGTCACTGCGGAGGAAATCTCTGCGTTCCTGCTCCTCTCAACAGTGGTAAATCTACGGCAAATTAGTCCACTGTTGTCACTGCGGAGGGAATCTCTGGGTTCCTGCTCCTCTCAACAGTGGGAGATCTAGGGCAATTAGTCCACTGTTGTCACTGCGGAGGGAATCTCTGGGTTCCTGCTCCTTTCGACAGTGGGAACTTTAGGGCAATTATTCCACTGTTGTCACTGCGGAGGGAATCTCAGGGTTCCTGCTCCTCTCAACAGGGGGAAATTTAGGGATTAGTCCACTGTTGTCACTTCGGAGGGAAACTCTGGGTTCCTGCTCCTCTCAACAGTGAACAGTGAGAATTTTGGTGCAATGAGTGCACTGTTCTCACCGCGGAGGGAATCTCAGGGTTCCTGCTCCTCTCAACAGTGGGAAATTTAGGGCAATTAGTCCACTGTTGTCACTGCGGAAGGAATCTCTGGGTTCCTGCTCCTCTCAACAGTGGTAAATCTAGGGCAAATTAGTCCACTGTTGTCACTGCGGAGGGAATCTCTGGGTTCCTGCTCCTCGCAACAGTGGGAAATTTAGGGCAATTAGTCCACTGTTGTCACTGCGGAGGGAATCTCAGGGTTCCTGCTCCTCTCAACAGTGGGAAATTTTGGGCAATTAGTCCACTGTTGTCACTGTGGAGGGAATCTCTGAGTTCCTGCTCCTCTCAACAGTGGGAAATATAGGGCAATTAGTCCACTGTTGTCACTGTGGAGGGAATCTCTGGGTTCCTGCTCCTCTCAACAGTGTGGAAATTTGGGGCAATTAGTCCACTGTTGTCACTGCGGAGGGAATCTGTGGGTTCCTGCTCCTCCCAACAGTGGGAAATTTAGGGCAATTAGTCCACTGTTGTCACTGCGGAGGGAATCTCTGGGTTCCTGTTCCTCTCAACAGTGGGAAATATAGGGCAATTAGTCCACTGTTGTCACTGTGGAGGGAATCTCTGGGTTCCTGCTCCTCTCAACAGTGTGGAAATTTGGGGCAATTAGTCCACTGTTGTCACTGCGGAGGGAATCTCTGGGTTCCTGCTCCTCTCAACAGTGGTAAATCTAGGGCAAATTAGTCCACTGTTGTCACTGCGGAGGGAATCACTGGGTTCCTGCTCCTCTCAACAGTGGGAAATCTAGGGCAATTAGTCCACTGTTGTCACTGCGGAGGGAATCTCTGGGTTCCTGCTCCTCTCAACAATAGGAAATTTAGGGCAATTAGTCCACTGTTGTCACTGCGGAGGGAATCTCTGGGTTCCTTCTCCTCTGAACAGTGGGAAATCTAGGGCAAATTAGTCCACTGTTGTCACTGCGGAGGGAATCTCTGGGTTCCTGCTCCTTTTGACAGTGGGAACTTTAGGGCAATTATTCCACTGTTGTCA
>NC_088206.1:23374239-23588411 GCF_037126465.1 Ornithodoros turicata | reverse complement strand
GGTTCCTGCTCCTCTCAACAGTGGGAAATTTAGGGCAATTATTCCACTGTTGTCACTGCGGAGGGAATCTCTGGGTTCCTGCTCCTCTCAACAGTGGGAAATTTAGGGCAATTAGTGCACTGTTGTCACTGCGTAGGGAATCTCTGGGTTTCTGCTCCTCTCAACAGTGGTCAATCTAGGGCAAATTAGTTCACTGTTGTCACTGCGGAGGGAATCTCTGGGTTCCTGCTCCTCTCAACAGTGGAAATCTAGGGCAATTAGTCCACTGTTGTCACTGCGGAGGGAATCTTTGGGTTCCTGCTCCTCTCAACAGGGGGAAATTTGGGGCAATTAGTCCACTGTTATCACTGCGGAGGGAATCTCTGGGTTCCTGCTCCTCTCAACTGTTGGAAATTTAGGGCAATTAGTCCACTGTTGTCACTGCGGAGGGAATCTCTAGGTTCCTGCTCCTCTCAACAGCGGGAAATTTGGGGCAATTAGTCCACTGTTGTCACTGCGGAGGGAATCTCTGGGTTCCTGCTCCTCTCAACAGTTGGATATCTAGGGCAAATTAGTCCACTGTTGTCACTGCGGAGGGAATCTCTGGGTTCCTGCTCCTCTCAACAGTAGGAAATTTAGGGCAATTAGTCCACTGTTGTCACTGTGGAGGAAATCTCTGGGTTCCTGCCCCTCTCAACAGTGGGAAATTTAGGGCAATTAGTCCACTGTTGTCACTGCGGAGGGAATCTCTGGGTTCCTGCTCCTCTCAACAATAGGAAATTTAGGGCAATTAGGGCAATCTCAACAGCGGGAAATTTGGGGCAATTAGTCAACTGTTGTCACTGCGGAGGGAATCACTGGGTTCCTGCTCCTCTCAACAGTGGGAAATTTAGGGCAATTAGTCCACTGTTGTCACTGCGGAGGGAATCTCTAGGTTCCTGCTCCTCTCAACAGTGGGAAATCTAGGGCAATTAGTCCACTGTTGTCACTGCGCAGGGAATCTCTGGGTTCCTGCTCCTCTCAACAGTGGTCAATCTAGGGCAAATTAGTCCACTGTTGTCATTGCGGAGGGAATCTCAGGGTTCCTGCTCCTCTCAACAGTGGGAAATCTAGGGCAATTAGTCCACTGTTGTCACTGCGGAGGGAATCTCTGGGTTCCTGCTCCTCTCAACTTTTGGAAATTTAGGGCAATTAGTCCACTGTTGTCACCTCGGAGAGAATCTCTGGGTTCCTGCTCCTCTCAACAGTGGGAAATTTAGGGCAATTAGTCCACTGTTGTCACTGTGGAGGAAATCTCTGGGTTCCTGCCCCTCTCAACAGTGGGAAATTTAGGGCAATTAGTCCACTGTTGTCACTGCGGAGGGAATCTCTGGGTTCCTGCTCCTCTCAACAGTGGGAAATTTAGGGCAATTAGTGCACTGTTGTCACTGCGGAGGGAATCTCTGGGTTCCTGCTCCTTTCAACAGTGGGAAATTTAGGGCAATTAGTGCACTGTTGTCACTGCGGAGGGAATCTCTGGGTTCCTGCTCCTCTCAACAGTGGTAAATCTAGGGCAAATTTGTGCACTGTTGTCACTGCGGAGGAAATCTCTGCGTTCCTGCTCCTCTCAACAGTGGTAAATCTACGGCAAATTAGTCCACTGTTGTCACTGCGGAGGGAATCTCTGGGTTCCTGCTCCTCTCAACAGTGGGAGATCTAGGGCAATTATTCCACTGTTGTCACTGCGGAGGGAATCTCAGGGTTCCTGCTCCTCTCAACAGGGGGAAATTTAGGGCAATTAGTCCACTGTTGTCACTTCGGAGGGAAAATCTGGGTTCCTGCTCCTCTCAACTGTGAACAGTGAGAAATTTGGGGCAATGAGTGCACTGTTCTCACCGCGGAGGGAATCTCAGGGTTCCTGCTCCTCTCAACAGTGGGAAATTTAGGGCAATTAGTCCACTGTTGTCACTGCGGAGGGAATCTCTGGGTTCCTGCTCCTCTCAACGGAGGTAAATCTAGGGCAAATTAGTTCACTCTTGTCACTGCGGAAGGAATCTCTGGGTTCCTGCTCCTCTCAACAGTGGTAAATCTAGGGCAAATTAGTCCACTGTTGTCACTGTGGAGGGAATATCTGGGTTCCTGCTCCTCGCAACAGTGGGAAATTTAGGGCAATTAGTCCACTGTTGTCACTGCGGAGGGAATCTCAGGGTTCCTGCTCCTCTCAACAGTGGGAAATTTAGGGCAATTAGTCCACTGTTGTCACTGTAGAGGGAATCTCTGAGTTCCTGCTCCTCTCAACAGTGGGAAATATAGGGCAATTAGTCCACTGTTGTCACTGTGGAGGGAATCTCTGGGTTCCTGCTCCTCTCAACAGTGTGGAAATTTGGGGCAATTAGTCCACTGTTGTCACTGCGGAGGGAATCTGTGGGTTCCTGCTCCTCCCAACAGTGGGAAATTTAGGGCAATTAGTCCACTGTTGTCACTGCGGAGGGAATCTCTGGGTTCCTGCTCCTCTCAACAGTGGGAAATATAGGGCAATTAGTCCACTGTTGTCACTGTGGAGGGAATCTCTGGGTTCCTGCTCCTCTCAACAGTGTGGAAATTTGGGGCAATTAGTCCACTGTTGTCACTGCGGAGGGAATCTCTGGGTTCCTGCTCCTCTCAACAGTGGTAAATCTAGGGCAAATTAGTCCACTGTTGTCACTGCGGAGGGAATCACTGGGTTCCTGCTCCTCTCAACAGTGGTAAATCTAGGGCAATTAGTCCACTGTTGTCACTGCGGAGGGAATCTCTGGGTTCCTGCTCCTCTCAACAATAGGAAATTTAGGGCAATTAGTCCACTGTTGTCACTGCGGAGGGAATCTCTGGGTTCCTTCTCCTCTGAACAGTGGGAAATCTAGGGCAAATTAGTCCACTGTTGTCACTGCGGAGGGAATCTCTGGGTTCCTGCTCCTTTCGACAGTGGGAACTTTAGGGCAATTATTCCACTGTTGTCACTGCGGAGGGAATCTCAGGGTTCCTGCTCCTCTCAACAGGGGGAAATTTAGGGCAATTAGTCCACTGTTGTCACTGCGGAGGGAATCTCTGGGTTCCTGCTCCTCTCAACAGTGGGAAATCTAGGGCAATTAGTCCACTGTTCTCACTGCGGAGAGAATCTCTGGGTTCCTGTTCCTCTCAAGAGTGGGAAATTTTGGACAATTAGTCCACTGGTTGTCACTGCGGAGGGAATCTCAGGGTTCCTGCTCCTCTCAACAGTGGGAAATTTAGGGCAATTAGTCCACTGTTGTCACTGCGGAAGGAATCTCTGGGTTCCTGCTCCTCTCAACAGTGGGAAATCTAGCGCAAATTAGTCCACTGTTGTCACTGCGGAGGGAATCTCTGGGTTCCTGCTTCTCTCAACAGTGGTAAATCTAGGGCAAATTAGTCCACTGTTGTCACTGCGGAGGGAATCTCTGGGTTCCTGCTCCTCTCAACAGTGGGAAATCTAGGGCAATTAGTCCACTGTTGTCACTGCGGATGGAATCTCTGGATTCCTGCTCGTCTCAACAGTGAAAAATGTAGGGCAATTAGTGCACTGTTGTCACTGCGGAGGGAATCTCTGGGTTCCTGCTTCTCTCAACAGTGGGAAATTTAGGGCAATTAGTGCATTGTTGTCACTGCGGTTGGAACCTCTGGGTTCCTGCTCCTCTCAACAGTGGTAAATCTAGGGCAAATTAGTGCACTGTTGTCACTGCGGAGGGAATCTCTGGGTTCCTGCTCCTCTCAACAGTGGTAAATCTAGGGCAAATTAGTCCACTGTTGTCACTGCGGAGGGAATCTCTGGGATCCTGCTCCTCTCAACAGTGTGGAAATTTGGCGCAATTAGTCCACTGTTGTCACTGCGGGGGGAATCTCTAGGTTCCTGCTCCTCTCAACAGCCGGAAATTGGGGGCAATTAGTCCACTGTTGTCACTGCGGAGGGAATCTCTGGGTTCCTGCTCCTCTCAACAGTGGGAAATTTACGGCAATTAGTGCACTGTTGTCACTGCGGAGGGAATCTCTGGGTTCCTGCTCCTTTCAACAGTGGGAAATTTAGGGCAATTAGTGCACTGTTGTCACTGCGGAGGGAATCTCTGGGTTCCTGCTCCTCTCAACAGTGGGAAATCTAGGGCAATTAGTCCACTGTTGTCACTGCGGAGGGAATCTCTGGGTTCCTGCTCCTCTCTACAGTGGGAAATTAAGGGCAATTAATCCACTGTTGTCCCTGCTGAGGGAATCTCTGGGTTCCTGCTCCTCTCAAGAGTGGGAAATTTAGGACAATTAGTCCACTGTTGTCACTGCGGAGGCAATCTCAGGGTTCCTGCTCCTCTCAACAGTGGGAAATTTAGGGCAATTAGTCCACTGTTGTCACTTCGGAGGGAATCTCTGGGTGCCTGCTCCTCTCAACAGTGGGAAATTTAGGGCAATTAGTGCACTGTTGTCACTGCGGAGGGAATCTCTGGGTTCCTGCTCCTCGCAACAGTGGGAAATTTAGGGCAATTAGTCCACTGTTGTCACTGCGGAGGGAATCTCTGGGTTCCTGCTCCTCTCAACAGTGGGAAATCTAGGGCAAATTAGTCCACTGTTGTCACTGCGGAGGGAATCTCTGGGTTCCTGCTCCTCTCAACAGTGGGAAATCTAGGGCAATTAGTCCACTGTTGCCACTGCGGAGGGAATCTCTTGGTTCCTGCTCCTCTCTACAGTGGGAAATTTAGGGCAATTAATCCACTGTTGTCCCTGCAGAGGGAATCTCTGGGTTCCTGTTCCTCTCAAGAGTGGGAAATTTTGGACAATTAGTCCACTGGTTGTCACTGCGGAGGGAATCTCAGGGTTCCTGCTCCTCTCAACAGTGGGAAATTTAGGGCAATTAGTCCACTGTTGTCACTTCGGAGGGAATCTCTGGGTTCCTGCTCCTATCAACAGTGGGAAATTTAGGGCAATTAGTGCACTGTTGTCACTGCAGAAGGAATCTCTGGGTTCCTGCTCCTCTCTACAGTGGGAAATTTAGGGCAATTAATCCACTGTTGTCCCTGCAGAGGGAATCTCTGGGTTCCTGTTCCTCTCAAGAGTGGGAAATTTTGGACAATTAGTCCACTGGTTGTCACTGCGGAGGGAATCTCTGGGTTCCTGCTTCTCTCAACAATGGCAAATTTAGGGCAATTAGTCCACTGTTGTCACTGCGGAGGGAATCTCTGGGTTCCTGCTCCTCTCAACAGCGGGAAATTTAGGGCAATTAGTGCACTGTTGTCACTGCAGAAGGAATCTCTGGGTTCCTGCTCCTCTCAACTGTTGAAAATTTAGGGCAATTAGTCCACTGTTGTCACTGCGGAGGGAATCTCTGGGTTCCTGCTCCTCTCAACAGTGGGAAATCTAGGGCAATTAGTCCACTGTTGTCACTGCGGAGGGAATCTCTGGGTTCCTGCTCCTCTCTACAGTGGGAAATCAAGGGCAATTAATCCACTGTTGTCCCTGCGGAGGGAATCTCTGGGTTCCTGCTCCTCTCAAGAGTGGGAAATTTAGGACAATTAGTCCACTGTTGTCACTGCGGAGGGAATCTCAGGGTTCCTGCTCCTCTCAACAGTGGGAAATTTAGGGCAATTAGTCCACTGTTGTCACTTCGGAGGGAATCTCTGGGTGCCTGCTCCTCTCAACAGTGGGAAATTTAGGGCAATTAGTGCACTGTTGTCACTGCGGAGGGAATCTCTGGGTTCCTGCTCCTCTCAACAGTGGGAAATTTAGGGCAATTATTCCACTGTTGTCACTGCGGAGGGAATCTCTGGGTTCCTGCTCCTCTCAACAGTGGGAAATTTAGGGCAATTAGTGCACTGTTGTCACTGCGTAGGGAATCTCTGGGTTTCTGCTCCTCTCAACAGTGGTCAATCTAGGGCAAATTAGTTCACTGTTGTCACTGCGGAGGGAATCTCTGGGTTCCTGCTCCTCTCAACAGTGGAAATCTAGGGCAATTAGTCCACTGTTGTCACTGCGGAGGGAATCTTTGGGTTCCTGCTCCTCTCAACAGGGGGAAATTTGGGGCAATTAGTCCACTGTTATCACTGCGGAGGGAATCTCTGGGTTCCTGCTCCTCTCAACTGTTGGAAATTTAGGGCAATTAGTCCACTGTTGTCACCTCGGAGAGAAGCTCTGGGTTCCTGCTCCTCTCAACAGTAGGAAATTTAGGGCAATTAGTCCACTGTTGTCACTGTGGAGGAAATCTCTGGGTTCCTGCCCCTCTCAACAGTGGGAAATCTAGGGCAAATTAGTCCACTGTTGTCACTGCGGAGGGAATCTCTGGGTTCCTGCTCCTCTCAACAGTTCGAAATTTAGGGCAATTAGTCCACTGTTGTCACTGCGGAGGGAATCTCTCGGTTCCTGCTCCTCTCAACAGTGGGAAATTTAGGGCAATTAGTCCACTGTTGTCACTGCGGAGGGAATCTCTGGGTTCCTGCTCCTCTCAACAGTGGGAAATCTAGGGCAAATTAGTCCACTGTTGTCACTGCGAAGGGAATCTCTGGGTTCCTGCTCCTCTCAACAGTGGGAAATTTAGGGCAATTAGTCCACTGTTGTCACTGCGGAGGGAATCTCTGGGTTCCTGCTTCTCTCAACAATGGCAAATTTAGGGCAATTAGTCCACTGTTGTCACTGCGGAGGGAATCTCTGGGTTCCTGCTCCTCTCAACAGCGGGAAATTTAGGGCAATTAGTCCACTGTTGTCACTGCGGAGGGAATCTCTGGGTTCCTGCTCCTCTCAACTGTGGGAAATCTAGGGCAAATTAGTCCACTGTTGTCACTGAGGAGGAAATCTCTGGGTTCCTGCTCCTCTCAACAGTGGGAAATTTAGGGCAATTAGTCCACTGTTGTCACTGCGGAGGGAATCTCTGGGTTCCTGCTCCTCTCAACAGTGGGAAATTTAGGGCAATTAGTCCACTGTTGTCACTGCGGAGGGAATCTCTGGGTTCCTGCTCCTCTCAACAGTGGGAAATTTTGGGCAATTCGTCCACTGTTGTCACTGCGGAGGGAATCTCTAGGTTCCTGCTCCTCTCAACAGTGGGAAATCTAGGGCAAATTAGTCCACTGTTGTCACTGCGGAGGGAATCTCTGGGTTCCTACTCCTCTCAACAGTGGGAAATTTAGGGCAATTAGTCCACTGCTGTCACTGCGGAGGGAATCTCTGGGTTCCTGCTCCTCTCAACAGTGGGAAATATAGGGCAATTCGTCCGCTGTTGTCACTGCGGAGGGAATCTCTGGGTTCCTTCTCCTCTCAACAGTGGGAAATCTAGGGCAAATTAGTCCACTGTTGTCACTGCGGAGGGAATCTCTAGGTTCCTGCTCCTCTCAACAGTGGGAAATTTAGGGCAATTAGTCCACTGTTGTCACTGCGGAGGGAATCTCTGGGTTCATGCTCCTCTCAACAGTGGGAAATTTAGGGCAATTAGTCCACTGTTGTCACTGCGGAGGGAATCTCTGGGTTCCTGCTCTTCTCAACATTGGGAAATCTAGGGCAAATTAGTCCACTCTTGTCACTGCGGGGGGAATCTCTGGGTTCCTGCTCCTCTCAACAGTGGGAAATTTAGGGCAATTCGTCCACTGTTGTCACTGCGGAGGGAATCTCTGGGTTCCTGCTCCTCTCAACAGTGGGAAATCTAGGGCAAATTAGTTAGGGAGATGTTAGTGGCAGACTGGCATAGTAAGGACGTAGAGGATTACAGTAAGGACATGGAGACTTACAATGAGGACGTGGGGACTTACGATAAGGACATGACGACTTACAATGAGGACATGGAGACTTACTGCCTTAAGAAAGGTCTTACAGCTACATGCCTCACAGCGGCATGCCTTACTGCCACACGTCTCACAGCTACATGCCTTACTGTATATGCCTTGCCAGCTGCATGCCATACCGCTATGCTACTGCGCTCTTGCGACTGCGGAGGGAATCTCTGGGTTCCTGCTCCTCTCGACAGTGGGAAATTTAGGGCAATTAGTCCACTGTTGTCACTGCGGAGGGAATCTCTGGGTTCCTGCTCCTCTCAACAGTGGGAAATTTAGGGCAATTAGTCCACTGTTGTCACTGCGGAGGGAATCTCTGGGTTCCTGCTTCTCTCAACAGTGGGAAATTTAGGGCAATTAGTCCACTGTTGTCACTGCGGAGGGAATCTCTGGGTTCCTGCTCCTCTCAACAGTGGGAAATCTAGGGCAAATTAGTCCACTGTTGTCACTGCGGAGGGAATCTCTGGGTTCCTGCTCCTCTCAACAGTGGGAAATTTAGGGCAATTAGTCCACTGTTGTCACTGCGGAGGGAATCTCTGGGTTCCTGCTCCTCTCAACAGTGGGAAATCTAGGGAAAATTAGTCCACTGTTGTCACTGCGGAGGGAATCTCTGGGTTCCTGCTCCTCTCAGCAGTGGGAAATTTAGGGCAATTAGTCCACTGTTGTCACTGCGGAGGGAATCTCTGGGTTCCTGCTCCTCTCAACAGTGGGAAATTTAGGGCAATTAGTCCACTGTTGTCACTGCGGAGGGAATCTCTGGGTTCCTGCTCCTCTCAACAGTGGAAAATTTAGGGCAAATTAGCGCACTGTTGTCACTGCGGAGGGAATCTCTGGGTTCCTGCTCCTCTCAACAGTGGGAAATCTAGGGCAAATTAGTTAGGGAGATGTTATTGGCAGACTGGCATAGTAAGGACGTAGAGGATTACAGTAAGGACATGGAGACTTACAATGAGGACGTGGGGACTTACGATAAGGACATGACGACTTACAATGAGGACATGGAGACTTACTGCCTTAAGAAAGGTCTTACAGCTACATGCCTCACAGCGGCATGCCTTACTGCCACACGTCTCACAGCTACATGCCTTACTGTATATGCCTTACCAGCTGCATGCCATACCGCTATGCTACAGCGCTCTCGCTACTGCGGAGGGAATCTCTGGGTTCCTGCTCCTCTCAACAGTGGGAAATTTAGGGTAATTAGTCCACTGTTGTCACTGCGGAGGGAATCTCTGGGTTCCTGCTCCTCTCAACAGTGGGAAATCTAGGGCAAATTAGTGCACTGTTGTCACTGCGGAGGGAATCTCTGGGTTCCTGCTCCTCTCAACAGTGGGAAATTTAGGGCAATTAGTCCACTGTTGTCATGCGGAGCGAGTCTCTGGGTTGTGTTCCTGTCAAGACTGGGAAATGCAGATGGAATGAGTTAAGACCTTCTGCTCCTCCATCTCCTGCAACAGAAGAACATTGAAGAAGATGTTACATTAACAACGTACAGAAGTTAAAGGACAAAGGCAGAAGTTTTCAACAAATCAGGGCAGCTCATCCAAACAACTTACATCTAATAAAAATATAGGAACATGGCAGTCGTAAAAAACCGACAGTCTAAGACTGGTGAACGTTAGAAACGCAAAGAGCATAAATATCGACATCAAATTGGATATCGAGTCACACAGAGCGAATTGCTGGAACAGAAATGCACAAAGCTTGCAAACGGGATAACCAGACAACTTTGGATGTCATGGCATGGCATGGCATATATAAGCCAGTGCCTGTCGAAAAAGGCAAGTAGGATACCAGGCTGCATGGGCATCGAGGCGGCACCAAGCTCCAAGTGTACAATCCAAGGTTGCAAGCTGCAAGAATAAGCAGAGGTATATTGGATCGCAATCGCTTATAAGCTCCTTTTTGTCTTTGGTGAAACGCTAGTTCTGCCATTCACCATAACAGAATGCGCTACTCGTCGAAACAAGTTGCACCATTGGATAGAGGCGGGACGTATTTTTAATTTTTATTAGCCTCAATCGTGATATGAACATAATACTTCCATAAATTATATGAGTAGGAGAGTGGATACAGGGGAGGCGATCCCTCTAATAGCGAATATCTTTGAGGGATAAATTTTGCCTAACGCTGGGTGGCGTTTACTTCGTCAATGGATAGCTCCCGTGGCTCAGTGCGTAGCGTGCTGGCCATGTCAGATCCAGACTTTGACGCAGGTGGTTTCATCCCAAAGTGGAAGACGAGATGAAGAGAATTATGCTACTAGATTTCTCATACATGTCGTATGTATTTTACGGCGACGTCATGAATGCGAAAATAATATACAATTTTTCTCCTCCCTCTATGAACAGGTTTTCATTAACTTCTATAGCCATTTCGAAAAAAAACTTTCCATTTACTTTCTCTGGAAATATTTCAGGAATTGATAGACATCAAATTTATATGTCTACTACTTTCCATTTTTATAAGAAAGTATGAAATGTGAGTACGGATAAATACCGTCTCAAAGCCCCGTGAACCGCGTCATTCTGTGTCGCCCTCTAGCCGTAGCACAGGAAAAACCGCGCGGAACATTTTGGCCGTATCCATCCGCCGACCATGCGGCGCGCACGCGCACCGTAGTGCTCCCTCTCACCTCTTTACTTTCATGAACAGCTGACTTAGGGCATGGCCTTGTAGACCAGAACAAAAGCTTACTTAGCTGCTCGTAAAGGGAATATCGTCAGCCAGCATTGTCGCGGCCCGTGTAGGAGACCACCGAGACCTATAAACCTCTCCTTTTTTCGGTGCGCTTATAGAGAACTGAGATGAGTTTATTAGCTTCACATGAAACGTCAATTTACTCAGTCAACTGTCTCATAATGCTAACTAGAATCTCTCGTATTTACGGTTAGTGGAAGGCCGACTTCACAAACATTCCAGTAACGTTCAACAGGACTGCCCTTTAATGTTCGTAATGCCGAAACAAGAGGCAAGCGGATTACACACAGATAAATGTTTCTGAGGATAACGGCACTTAGAACTGCAGCTTTATTTTTGTTTCTCTTTCTTTCTTTTATTGGTCGATTTATTTTTATTTTTATCTTTATTATTTTTATTTTTTCATGAGCGCTCCACGTGAACCAATAAGAAAAATCGATCAAGCGGCCGCTACACAATTATTTCCGCCCACGCAATGAGTAACAGTATTTTCCGGAACCCAAATTCACGTTCGCGAAGCAAGGAAAACCAACGACAGCGACGGGGGAGGGGGATATATTTATTAGACGAAAAGAAAAAAACGGGCTAAAGGTCAGCCAAACGGGACGCCAGCTTGCTATTCCGGAAATACATAAATAAAATTAAGAAATAAGAGATAAATGAAACGGACGCGATGGAACAGCACGTTAGTTAGTTGATTATTATGTTAGTAAAAGTTCAGCGTTTGCGTTTTCATGTTCAGGTTAGTCCTTAGACTTTGGGTCTGGGCTTTGGCAGTTTCCGCGCAGAAATAGCCAGATAACATTTATTTACAGTAGTTTATTTTTCAACGGGGACTTCGATCACGTTATTTTGAGATACGGCCAATTTTTCGATACCGGTTCCCTGGATTTTCCATCTTTCGACAATCCTAGCTTGCTAGTTGCACGTTGGATGACCCAAAACCTGTACCCGTCTGTCTTTGCACGGCGAACAAAGGGAGGCCTTCTGAGGAAGATAAGAAGAAGCTCCGTATCACCGTTGATTCTCCGCCGAACTAGCGTCTACGCTGAACGAAAAGTCTGGTGTAATGTGAAGTACCCTGTGAAAACCAAGGAGTGTTTAAAAATATAGTACTGAAGTTTCCGGGTAATAATCAGCGCAATTACGAGACGGAAATCGTCCTCCGGGGTGTAGGAAAAAACGGTCCCGGAAATAACGGTCCCGGGAAAAATGGTCCCGGAAAAAACGGTCCCGGAAGAAAGGGTCCCGGAAGAAAGGGTCCCACTGGCAAAGGGCGGAAAAAAAGGTCCCGCAGGCATGGAATGGTTTTGCCATTGCTTGTGCACAAAATCACATCTTTGGTGTGACAGATGATGCCCCTCAGACAGAGATAGTTATTATGTTTTGTGAATACGGTGTTTTATTTGCTCTTTTTTTTTTCTTGCTTTGAATTGCCCAGTTGTAGGACCTGACTGCCCCGCTTGACTAAAATTCCTACCCCAAAGTCGGCAATAACTCGATCGGTAGCTGGCTTCGGGTAATAGCTTCGGTTGGCGCTTACGCATGACGTCATTCTCTTTTCCGGCTTTGGGCGGAGTTCTTTTTGTCTGTGTAATCTACTCTATCCTAGGCGTGGTCAGGAGGAGGCCTCGAATAAAAGTATGCTGATTATACCAGTGGGGCGGGGGGTATATGTTTACTGAAAAAAAAAACAAAAAAAAACTAATAATGATAACTACAAGGAAAGGTCAGCCAGGTGCGAAGCCGGTTCGCTACTCCTTAAACACAGAAAAGAACACGGGAGTGACAATAAAAAACTTGTTTCAGCACTAGTTCATAGACTGTTCATGCACGGTATGCACGAATGTACTAATAGTATTCAGAAGAATGTGCGGGAGAAAGAAAATAACGGCTGGGTCCGGTACCATTTTTTCCTGTCTTACTATAGCAGTGTGACATGTAATTGCCCGCTGTTTTTGTTCTTGACTAAATCCAAGCGTATTTGTGCACTAATGTCATCTGTCCCGCACCGATCGAGTTACTGCCAACTTTGGGGTAGCAATTTTAATCAAGCGGGGTAGTCATGTGCTACTACTGCGCAATTCACTACGCAATTTATAATTTGTAATGTATTGAACGTCTAAATAAAGCACTTATCTATCTAAAAATTCAAAGCACAAAAAGAAAGAGGAAAGTAATACACAGAGTTCACAAAATATAATACATATATCACCTTCACACCAATGATGTGTGTTTAAGCGATGGCAAAGCTATATCGCCTGCCTGCGGGACCATTCTTTCCGCCTTTTGCCAGTGGGACCCTTCTTTCCGGGACCCTTTTTTCCGGGACCATTTTTTCCGGGACCGTTATTTCCGGATCCCCGTCCTCCGAGACCTCGCCGCGCGTCCAGTTCCTTTCATTTTGTCTTGTTCATTTATACATAAAGATGGAGTTCAAGGAGTTATTCCGAAATCCTAAGCTGTTTGGAGAAGGCGTTTGATCGAAGACGGCTTGGTCGCTCGCAAGCCGTTCGATCGAAAGCCGGATGATCGACGCTGTTTGTTCGAAAGACGTTTTTTTTCGAAGGGAGTTCGAAGCTCGCAGCGTGTCCTTAGCACCTCTCTTTCTGTAATTTTTGACTCGAACATTTATGAGCATGAGGCAATCAGTGTCCCCTCGTTTTTGTTTGTTTGTTTCTTGCTTTTTTTTTAGCTAAAGAGGGGAGACCACTGGTTATTCGCAGACCTTTGTCATTCACGAACAGCACAGCCTTCTGGCTTTTTACTCTCTCCCATCCGAAAGGAAATAAAATTGAATGAAATTGAATTGAATTGAATAGAACAATGCGGAAGTATCCCGCGTAGCTGTAGGACACATACCGAAGAAAATGTCTTCAAGTTGGGAGCAGCCAATAGTCTGTGCTTCTTCTGGGCACCCTTTTCATTGCTGGGATCCGAAATGGGATAGTGATACGTGCACGAAAGGCACTCGAAGTCTGAATGCTAAGAAGGAAATTTCGCCATAGTATAAAATACAGATATTGTATTAACAGCCATATAAAACTTTAGTTCAATCTTGTTTAGAGTATGCATCTGCTCCAAACGAAGCAATAAAAAAATCAATCAAACGACCGCGGCCGTTTCGATCAAACGGTGTTCGATTAAATGGCTTTCGACCAAATGTCCCGCGTTCGATCAAACGGCTTTCATTCTTGCGGAGACGATTTCTCCGGGGGCTTTTTTTCCAGGGGACGGTTCTTCCTGGGGAATTTTTTTTTTTCAGGGAGGAAAATACGGCATCTCGGGCGAGCTTTGATTATATGAAACGACTTCTCCGGGATCATTCCTTCAGTTGGCAACTAGCGCTCATATTCATCTCTGGAAACCCCAATTTTGTAATTGCATCTGCGTTGCCCTTCAAGAATAGTGACTTTCCTAAAATACGCAAAAATTTGGCTCACATGGTGTCCAGTTCTTCAGCTTTTCCACGACCGAATTTCACGTTTTCAAGTTTGGATTGAATTAACTGAGACCTCAGCATCCAACACAACGAAATCTGAAGTAAAAATTTACACTTCAGAAGTTCTTCTAAAAAAAGAAAAGAAGGTCCTGTCCCACATAATAAGGAGGCCGAACTGCACTTTTTTGCAACACTCAAAGAAGAACCTGTTAGGTGACCATTGTTATTATTTTTCTCCTCTGTGTCTTTCTATTTTTTGTCGAATCGTTCCTCTTGGCGTCCAGGAAAAAGAAAAAAAAAGACGCGAAGAATATCGGCGCGACTCCCGCTGCAAGGCCTTGCCGCTCGACCTTTCCATATCTTCTTTGGTTGGTTTCCATGTGTCGACCCGAAGCCTTTATCGCCCTTCACCTGTTATGTACGATTTTGCAAACTGGCACACCAGAAGAAAGCGAGTCCCCTGTCACTGGGGTTGTCGACTGACATCATTTTTCTGAGCGGGTGTAATGTGAAAGAAAAAGAAGGAAGAACATGGGGGAAATGGGCCTTTCAAATACGTTACTGAGTTTCCGGGAAATAATAAGTCTGTTCTACGAGGGAAATTTTGATAAGCCTTGCACCAACGCCTTGTAAATGAATTCAGATATTTGATAATGCTTGCTTACCAGAAATATACACATCAAAATGTCATTTTTGCATGAATTGAATAATAGAGTTATTATCAATGTAAACTGCATGTAAGCGAGTGCAGAAAAAAAAGGAATACCGTTTCGAGCACTAGATTTTCCAGACTGCCATTGTAAGCGCTGTGTGCAGGCAATGTTTATAGCCTAATTTACAGCCGCTGGTAGATCCAGTTGAGAGCCTCGGAGATACCGGCATCCGTACTATCCGATCACACTTGTACGTCGGCATACAGTAAGTATGCACTAGTAAAACAATACGAAGAGCAACTAAAAATTCCATAATCAGTCAGTATAGGCGCCAGTGACTTGTGAAAACAATAATTGTAGGATAAATATATGACAACAAAAATAAAGTACTCAAATAGCAATAGGAGACAAGGAAAAATGACGTGAATGTCTCGAATCGAACTGCGGACCTTTCGTGGCAAAGTTCGACACTTTACCTCTCGACAAACAGCGCTGAGGGCGCGGGCCGCCTTAAACTCGCGAGGTCAACCATGCACAATGGGGATTATTTCGGTGGTCGGAGGCGAACGGCGTGATAAGGACGGCGAGTGTGGCTCCATCTAGAATCTGGAAAATCGTGAATCGGAGTTGCTCCCCGACTGGTATGGCCTCTTAAATACAAGAGAGACGCATATAAAGCGACACGCACACGCGCATACCTCACGGTCGTGTAACATCCCTCCTTCCAGACGGGTCGTGAATGCATTCGTGGAGCTATTCCACATTACCGTTGAGAAATCACTTCTTTTTTCAAAACGAGAGATACGGCGGGAAATCCGAAACTTGGCCGCCATACAAATAAGTCGTTCCCAACAACATCGACATCAATCTGGGCCCAGTGCCGTGTATACCAAAGGGTGTGTTCGTTTATTAAACTCGCGCGACCCGCGAGTCGGAGTCGTGACGTATGAGAGCCATCGTACGTCATCGACTCTAGCGACCCACTTCGAAGGAGAGTCGCTGCGAGTCGACTCTTGAGCACCTCCAGTGTTCAATCCTCGAATTTTAAAACGGGAGTTAGTGTCACGTGGGCGACGTCATGAGAGCCGTGCCGCGGCATTTTCGCCCACCAAGAGTCTACTCTCTCGGCTCTCGAGTTGTTCGAGTCGAATAAACGAACGCAACCAAAGGGAGTCTGGCCATTAATGGGACCTACCTATACTTGGAGCTCCACCCACTTTTTGAGCTCTCTGGCCAATCATGAGCCAAAATACAGTTCGCTATTAATCCAAGGCTATCCAAGCTATATATTACCTGTATCCACTGGGTGCCGACATTTTCGAGAAACTGGATTGGATTAGATTGAATAGGATATTCCCTGACAAGCAACATAATAGATTTTGCGTCCACTTTTAACGGGGCCATCTGGATGGAGGGGGGCATGTCAGGAAGACGCAGAATAGCAGAAGGGCTGAAGCGGGCTGAAGTAGCAGAAGGTGAAGTGCTTGCTAGCAGAACTGATTGGCCGGTAGGACCGCTACCTGGAACAGACTGCCGGTATTATGCGTATTTTAATCATGAAATATAACAAGATTGAATCAAGAACGGGCAAAGGTGTGTATATGGATAAACGTATGTCATAAAATGCAAATTTTTGGCCATCCGTAGCGTTTTTCTTACTATTTGCCTGTGATCGCTGTCGTTACTAGGCCTAACAAGGACGACGAAACATTATTTTCAGGTAAACATCGACACTGGAGCGGAATTCAAAGGTGATTTGCAAGATAATTGCAACAGAGTGTACACTTACGGAATAAAATTTACGTAATTTGTGGAAAAAAATGTCATGAAATCCTCGCTTCGCCGTTCCAAACTACGCCGCCATTTTCGGGAAAATTTTGGTGTCATGGCGGCCCGCATAGAAAACAGCAGCCAATGAAAAACGCTCAATTTGATTGATAGGTCGAGCCCCTTTTTTAGGCTCCTCCTAATGGCCAGACTCCCTTTGGCATACCTAGGCCTCCATGTATTACACCAGGCCTGAAAGCTCCCAAGAAAAAGCTGTGCCGCACTTAGTTCGTTTACCTGCCACATTGGCGCTTCCTACATGGCCCGAAAGGCTGCTAAGCAGACCGCGATCCGCAATGAGGAAAAGACTATACTGCACCACCAAACGTTTTTCGTTCCGGTTTTCGTTCCGGTTACATCATAAACGATCCGGTACCGGTTCTGCTCCGGAGCAAAAAAATAACGGTTCATACCGGTTTTTAACCGGTTCCGCTTCTGCTGGGAATATTCATCCCCACAAAAAAAAAATCAATGTTACAAAATGTAAACCCGTTTATTCCGCATACATGGTATTTAATATTAATAGACAGCTGTGAAATTGGTAGCTCCTGGTCCCTGTAGGTTACTGTCTGTTCAAATGGGCTTTCTCCTTTCTTGAAGCACATGCTACAAACGGACTTGTTTGTCGTGATGTCATACGTAAAGTACTTTCTTGCTGGATTGGAGCGATCGCGTCCCATCCGAATGTCTGTTGCTACTGTCTAGCCAGCAAGCACTACCGCACGAGTAGGACGCAAATCGAGGAACACCTTCACTTACAAACGCGCTCGGCGGCTCCGTTTTATTTTCTTCGTGTCCTGTCCACAAAAGAGTTGCCACTTCGTACGGGCTTGCCCTCGCGTATACGTAAATGCATTCAACTTAGCTGCTCTCAAACAAGGGACGCGTTGCGCGACATTACCGATAAAGAAGCCGTTATGCAGCCCCCTTGGGTCGCTGTTTAGTTGAGGAGAGTTTGCGGGGATCAAATTAAAACGAACACCACGGCACATTGCTAGAGATTCACATTTACCTCTAAGTCTGTGTGCGTGCGCGAACGATAAACCATTACAAAGGGAGCCTAAGGGTCATAATATACCGACATACATTCCACCGTAACCGTAACCCTCGTATAGTATCCATGACTTCAGAGCACACTTCACTTCAGAGCACACGACGTCTGTTTCATTCGCCTATCCGTAGTCCAAACCGGCGAAGTTTTTTCTTGGACCGAAAACCGTTAAATATATTTTTCGGTTTCCCTCCTGAGCGAAAAAAACGTATACGGTTTCGATTCCGTTCCGGTTCGCACCAAAATAGCGGTTTTTTCCGGTTTTCGGTTCCGGTTTTCGGTTCGCTCCGACACCCTGATCATGGTACAGCGAGCAGCAGCTTCCTCCACGGATTGTGGCGGTTGTGCACTCTACTCACCAATGAATTACTATCCCCATGTGTTAGAATAAACGTTTGTCCTGGAAACTTTTGACCAAGAGCTTTGATCTCGGTGTGGGCCGTGTGCCCGGCGCATTTGGGACTAGCAGACGACAACTATCGTTATCACACAAGTTCCTCGGTTATAAAATCTGTTTGAATTTCTGTACTTGCTGTAATTGATTTTTTTCAAGATCTGCGAAATCACGTGCGTAGTCTTCTGACGAAATGCTCTCGGAGTTGAAAATGTATTTTTCGCAGAAGATCAGTGGTCATATTAATCTAGCCCTGCCGCCTCCTCACTCGAGAGACAGAGAAAAAGTCGAGTTTGGGCGTTTGAGGTATGAAAAGAAAGAATAAGAAGGGGAAGGGGGTGAGTCTTGCTTGTGCCATTTCCCTTTCGTTCATTATGATGACAAAGTCCACAAGCGAAATCGATTCGCATTGCTCAAAAATCCTCACCGCGTGCGAGTTATAGTTTTCTCTTTCTCCGAGCAGGCACACAACATAGACACATTCGCAGTACCAAATCCACGTGACCAAATCATCGTCGTTTACAAGTTCCCACACGACACATTTCCCAGAGCGCAGAACTGTGCCGAAGCTCCGAAACCTTGCAAGGTCCCGATAGCATCGCCATCCTGGGCCATGTAGCGAGCGCCATATGGCAGATAAGTGAACTAAGTCCGGCACACGCTTTCAATGGGGAAATCACGAAGCTTTCAGGCCTGGTGTAATACATGGAGGCCTAGGGCATACACGGCACTGTCTGGGCCACGGAACGAGCGCCACTGCCTGACGCGGCCAACTGGGGAAACCGCGAAGCTTTGAGGTCTGTACTATACGTATTATATATGTTGGCCTAGGCAGTCCTCCTCAGGTAAGCGAGGATGCGGCTGTAGAGTATGTACCACTGCGCCAATCTACAACGTTGCAAGCTCATTGGCCCAGACTGTGTTCGCGCTCCGATTGGTCGACAACGTTTTGAAATCGCATTTTGTACGCGCGCATGTGTGTGGAGCGTCCCGGCGGGGAGACTCTTTTAGGCTCTAGTTCGAGTCACACAGGCTCCGCCTCATGGCGTGCGTCATATGTCACGTGAGGAGGGAGAGAGAGAGAGAGCACCAAAGACTGGGACGGGGACGTCAGATTGGTATGTGCCCGGCGGCAGAACTGTTTGCGAGCAAGGGAAATTATGCGAGTTTTTTGGAAGTTTGAACTTCAAAAAAAGTTATTATGAGAGGGTATATGTACGCAGCCCGTCAGACTGAGAACAGGATAAACATTCCGTTAAATGTTCCGTTGAAACAGTCAGCACTTCCAACGAGTCACCGAATATTATTTACGTCGTTGCCTGTGTACCGGTGTCCGACGCGTGTTACCCATTACGGCTTCTCTAATTCAGCATTATGTATTTGATACACGGTGAAGATTCAAATATATTTTACTTCACAAAATAGTATAGATTATCATGGCTATGTGGAACTTTTCTACGAACTTTGTATTTCCTCTCATATAAACCTCTGCGAAGTAGGGTTGGGTACTTTGGATACCAGGGGTAAACATCCCATGTCATCATAACTTCTCTATCATTTATTGTTGTTGTTGTACATGCTTCCGAATTTCGAGATATATAGAGAAACTCTTCCATTAAATGGAATACATTAATCATATGTATATTGCTCAGTCTATTATTTTGCTATTTTCTTTTATTTTATGTTTCCAGCGATTTGAGCACACATTTGAATCACACATCACAGACACAACTGCCTGCTCACACCTGTCGCACTTAGTCTAAATTGTATTGTGCTGCAGAAGACGAAAGTTCAGGGAGTTCAGAACAGTTCCCTTGCGATGCGTATAGTTGTTGATCGCAAACTTTATCCGAAGTTCAGCAGCAGGCACTTGTGTTTCCGTTCGGCAAGCACTAATCTCCATCTTGCGTTTCCTCCCCGTTTTTTCTTTCGTCTACTGCATATATCCCCCCCCCCCCCCATCTTGCCTGCGAAGAAAAGACTAGTGAACGAGTTACTCTTCTTGTTGCAATCTGGAATGATATGCTTGGTTTAACAAACGAACAAAAGCTTTCCTTGCCGTATGAATTATTTTGAGTGCCAGATACCCAGCGCTGTCGCCGATCGGCTTCCCTATTTTGGCCAGGGCAGTGCCAGTGCCGTGTATTACGGCTTTGGCCCGGGGAAACGGGAGGGGGTATATTTATTAGACCAATGGAAAAAAAAAAGAAACGGGGGGAAAGGTGGGGAAGCGGTGAAACTTCAGACACTTCCCAGTTTCGCTAGAGATGAAGAACCACCTGAATGTACTTAGTGTAGCGAACCGCTGTCGGTTTTAGACAAACTCATCTCCATCCAGCAAGGCTATGCAGTACTACGCTTTACGTTATAAAACTACGAGCACGTGTCCACATGTGCACATTCCCCATCTCTCCTCAGCAAGAAGAATCGCCAGCGGCCGGCGCGCGGGCAGAAGCAACTTTCTCACGTGGCATATGACGTTCGCCGAGAGGCGGAGCCCGTGTGACTGGAACTACAGCCGAAAAGAGTCTCCCGTCCCTGCGGCCGTTTCAGCCAGTGTTGCACCACCTACAGATTTATCATGAGATCTACCTACTTTTTGAAAAATCTACAGATCTACAGAGATCTCTTGAAATCGCATGATTTTTTGCTCCAACGAATGGATCACTCAACACAGTGTTTCGCATCAGTTCACAAAACGACCACGATGAAAAATGTCAGCAGAACGCGGGAGTGAGTCTTTTACCGACTATTTTTTATAATATTTTCCGGCGTTAATTTGATGAAAACGAAGAAAAGAAACAGCCTCTCAACGACCACTATAACTGGCATCCTGCACACGAAACACATGCTGTTGGGTCAAGCTGCTTCGCCTTCGCCGTTGACAAGGATTTGATCCGTCAATCACAAAACTAGCGGGGCTCGCCGGAGGAGAAGGACGTCTACGGCGACTGAACCATTGGCGAGCCTCAACGCAAAATCAGTTTTTCTGAGTGTTTGTGTGCGCGTTACCAGTTTGCCTCGCAGACTTGACTTGACTGGCTTTGAAGTGAAACCACAATATTTATAGTTCACGTCACGCATGTACGCTTTCATTATGTCTGTGGCAATAATATATCGAGCTTTATTGTTTTTGTGGTCCATTGTGATCCTCGCTCACTGTGATGGTGAAACGAGCGAGATAAATGTTCCTACTACACGCGATGCGTTATTCATGTATTGGAGCGGCATAGCTGATGTGAATACACGTGTCAAAGTATTAAGGTCACGTGCAGTGACACTTTTCTATTGTGAGTGTAGCGGACACGTAAGTCTGCTACAATCATAAAAAACGGGACATAGCAAATCGAAACCGAAAGTTCCAACGCGTGATGCTACAGCGCCGCAGCAATAAATTCCGGCTGTGGTCTTCAGCAGTGGAACAAAATAAGCCCTTGCTCTTCCACTAATTTAGAGACGCAAGCAGATATTCCAGATTTGAAGGCAAAACGTTCAAGAAACTGAGTTTTGAGTGGCTACAGATTTTTTAGCTCGATCTACAGATTTTTCGGACTCGGATCTACAGATAATTTTTTTTACGTGTGGCAACACTGGTTTCAGCATAGTTTCGAAATAGCTCGCATCGGTCGGCACAGAGATTAGTGGTCGGCACGGCGTCCGTCCTTTTGTGTTCCGTGTTTCGGTGATGTCAATCGGCAGAACAGTTTGTGATTCTACGCGTGTTGTGCTGTTCCTGGACACGACTGTTATCCCACGTACAGTCTATCAACTACGGAACTCGAATGCTTCGTGGGCTGGTGCGGTTGGAGAGTGGAAGAACGCGTTCGGGCGCCGTCGGATTTTGAGGCCTGACAACAAAGACAGGATTACGATTACGTGCCACACAAGCGCCTTTTCCGCTCTGCAAACAACGAAAGAAGATGCTCATAATAAAATCGGCCGGCAAGGCGTCCTCTTGTGTTCCGTGTTTCGATTATGTCAATCGGCAGAACAGTTTGTAGAAGTGTTCGCCAGTGTTCGCTGGTTTATTCATGCGTCGATGTGATTCAACGTTTGTTGTGCAGTTCCTGGACACGGCTATTATCCCACGAACAGTCTATCAACTCCGGAACTGGAATGCTTCGTGAGTTGGAGCGGTTGGAGAGTGAGGAACAAGCGCGGGCCCCGTCGGATTTCGAGAGCTGTGTTCGTTTTGCTTCAAGTTCGAATTTAGTTGCAGTGCGTCAGCAACGCAGTGGACTTTGTATTCACAGTGCACCCATGTATCAGATCTTTGAATCAGTGCTTTGTGTCAAATAAATATTTCTTTTAGCCAAAAGAAGCTGCAGTTATTTTGAATATCGGGTAACGGCGGTAGGCGTGAAATCCGGTAGAAGTCGATGGTAGCCAGAACCGGTCGGAAGGTCAGCCAAAGTTAAGGTTCCTGATTGGCCGACTGGCATTGCATAATTTCTACAACGTTGCACTCTCATTGGTCGTGTGCCCAGTGTTGTGTGAATTATCTCAAACTATGGGGAGCTGTTGGAGCCTGGCCTAGGTTCGAGTCCTACAGCTGGCTGACCTTTTCAGTGACTTCCATCTTTCATATGTTGGAGGTCCTCGTCTTCCCCGTTGTTGCAGATCTTTCATCGCAGATGGTACATTCCGCATCAGTGCATTCCGCACTGTCGGTGTGAAATAGTTCTTGCCTTCGACGTCTCATTAGTAGTGATCCAGTCCGAGCTTCAAAAAGGAGTCCACTTCCGTAGTCGTCACACCCCTATAGTTCAAGCCAAATCGAATATACCTCTTGTTTTGAAGTTCCTTTCAAGATCCTTCTTTACAAGTTAGTCTAGGTGGCGCCAGCTGCTACCCACTACACAGGGAAAAGCCAAAGTCCAACGTCGGACAAAGTCGCAATCCATCCATCCATCCTCTGTTGTGTTGGCAGTCTGCTATCCTTTTTTTTTAATGTAGTCATTCAATTTTGCTTCTCTCATTCGCTGTCAACTTGCCCATGGTGGCACTTATCTGTGACGAAACATAGTCAATTAGTATATTCCAGCGTACATTTCTATTACAGGTAAAGAATTCGTGAACAACGGGTGGGTTGTTTGACCGCTGGCACAATATCTTTCGCTACATCGTTGTACGATATGGCCATGTATACAGCATTTCTTGGATAGCTTGGATGCGTGAGCTTTTACACGTTTGTGATACACCACTTACCGGTGTCAACAAAGGTTCTACGACGTCGTAAACAACGTTTTTACATAAGTTCTACGTTATCTTCACATGGGGAGCGTTGCTTTTTGAGTGTGACGTGGTCCTTGCCAATGTCATCGCACCGGTTGAATTCACACATCCTGTGTTTCGTGTTTTCAGTGCTTACTGAGCAGTGAGAAGAATGGCCAGCCCCAGAACACGACGTGTGTTACAAGACCTTCGACCCAAAAATTCCAACAATGTGAGATATTCCAGCATATTTAATGAGCGGAATTTCGCACTTTTGTTTAAAAAAAGTTCTACCGTGTTGGAGCATAACATTAAAGACAGGCACAGTGGTCTCTTATGTCGACAATGTTCTAATTTTAAATATTTTTTTCTACGTGCGACAGCCCACTCTTCCGTGTCAAGGAAACAGTTATCAAACCACAACAGAGAGCAAACTTTGTTTACAGAGAATATACTTTACTAGAGAACAAAGTATACTTTAGTAGCTCCGTGCAGGTGCTTATAACTATTATAACCATACTTGTTTTGCTGTGTACAACAACATAAATATGCTGCTTCATGCCAAAAGTTAACTAAATGAATAAGTAAATACAAGTAGTTCAAGACACATTGAGTGAAGGTGCATTCAAACACAGTGCTGAAATTTGTTTTACAAAATACAAGTTTGCATGAACGTAGGACAGAAGCAAGTACTGTTTTAACAGCCTATGGATGACGATTACTCTGCACAGCATGTTGTGCAGGTCTCATGACAAGCAAGGAACATTTTCATGCTGCAAGAATGTGCAGGCTGTGTTGGCTTACTATAAACACTATGAACAAATGTAAAAGAGATTCGGATAGCATTTACTCAGTTGCCAACTGGCCTGTGAGTTGCTGTCCCTGGCCTGTCTATGCCTCTTTGTGGCCTGTGTTCATCTTGTTGTGGTTGGTTTATGAGAGTTGGGACATGTTGTGAATGACAGCAAAATTTCAGTCAACTATTGAGTTTGCATCGATTACAGGTTTATTCATTTTCTAATTCTTAGGTGTCTTCCAATCCCCAGTCAAAACAACTTTCATGAAAGCAAACACTACTTTGACATTGAATGCAAAATATTCTTCCCAAAATACAGACTATAAATGGGTTATCTGAGCATAAAATACTGCCATCAAAGCACAGCATCTCACCCAATGTGCAAGACTGCAACTGGTGGTTTTGCATTCACCGCAAAACCGAATCCCAAAAAATACGGGCTCGGTTCGGTTTCAGGTTCGCGTTGCTTGGATTTTGTTCCGGTTCAGTTCTGGTTTGGCCGTGCCAAAAATCGAACCAGTTCACAAACCGGTTTGCCGCCCTGAACCGGTTCAACGCTTCCGTTTCATATCTCCCATAAAATTGCTTTTATCATTCTTGCTTTTATTTCCTATGCTTTTATTTACCCGTGTTGCTTTTATCAGGATATGCGTGACTGATAGCTTACTGCTGTTGCCTGCATTGACGTTTTTAGTGTCCAAGTGCTCCCCTTTAGCGAGAGAAAGAAGAAATGGATGAACACTTGCAAATAGCACTCACGCTGATGAAGTGGTGTAGTCCTGCTACTGCCTGTTCCCCAAATCGCTTTTTTCACACGCACAGCGCCAGCAAGATACACATGACGGAAGCTAAATAAGATGGACAGCATTTTACATAGGCGATGGTACTGAGTGGCACACTGCATTCGCAGTATGAATCGACCTGAAAGCTGGAATCGACTGAAGCATGTCGAAAATAAGTCTGCCAGCCTTGCTCTGTCCGGGCTTACAGCAGTGTACCAGATAATCCACGACACAATCGCACTACCAGTAAGCAGGACTACATTTATTTTTCATACCCCCACCAATCATACAGGCACTGTTCTGCGTATGCTCCTTCTCCACTCTTCATGTTTGTAACTTGTTTAATTTGCATTGGGCGCTTGCTTAGTCATATATTCGTCCTATAGAGCCACACAACTGGTCTACTCCATTCCTGCTTCATTCGGTGGATGATGGCAGGCCACTCACCTTTCAGAAAATACAGCAGTTGCTAGCAGAGGACTGCTGCGACGTTTGCTTGAAAACCCAGCGTTTGCCGTCGTCTGCGTGGCGCCTCCTCTCTGAAGAGCAGACACCTCAGCGCGTGTATGGGGCGCTAGCCACAGCGTTCACAAGGACAACTGCGCTTCAACGTGTTAAAAAAGACGCTCAAAGCATACTTACTATACGTCCTCGTTTGACTGCTAGGTGAAAATTTGCGAAATCCATGATATGGAGACCATAGTGTCCTCGTTCAGGGATTGAGAGGCAGTTAACTCTTATGCTGACTTCTTTTGTGTCCGAACCGTTTCATTGTGAACTGGTTAGCGCTATTATTTTTTCCAGTTCTGCTCCAGTTCGGGTTCAACAGTGTCATGAAAATTTTGGTTCGGTTCAGGTGCAGTTTTCGGTTCTGGTTCGGCTCGACAGCCTGATGTTACGTAGAATGTTGTGTGCATGCCTTCCACTGCATTCATGCCCTCAGTTGCGTCGTGACAACCATCACTTTGTGATGTGTCATGATCATCGGCATGATGCATCCCTTGTGATGCGAGCTGTACAAAAAATGGAAAGTGTGTCCTTTGATGCAGGGGCTCAGATGTTTGTTGTACACTCTGCAAATGTGGTATGCTTGTATATTCTTTGTTATGCAGTGTCGGAACATACCGCTACCTTTTTTAAGACCATTTTAAGTGTTTGCACTGCTCCTTTAAAAGAGGACTTGACATGATGTGCCAGAAGTTGATATTCTTTACCTGCGATCTACAGAAATGCTTTGAATGTGGAGCTCACAACCCCCAGTGGGCCAGCGTTACATATGGCATCTGGATCTGTCTCGAGTGCTCGGGGAAGCACCGGGGATTGGGTGTTCATCTGAGGTGAGAGTTCATATCTTTGGGGAGCTGCGAAGTAGAGTGGGAGCCTGTTTGACTGACACAGTGTTGTGCGCAGCTTTGTACGTTCTGTCACCATGGACAAGTGGAAAGAGAGTGAGTTGGAGAAAATGCGCTGTGGGGGCAATGACCAAGCACGCCGTTTTCTGGAGTCCCACGCAGACTGGGATCCGAGTGCTCCCATTGCCCGTCGTTACGAGTCCCGGGCTGCGGCACTTTACAGAGACAAGGTCAGTGCGATAGACCTTCCTTTGTAATGAGGTGGCATTATTTATGTATTTTTGCACGTGCATGTGCAGAAGAAGAGGGCCGGCCTGCAAGAATGTTAAGGAATTTCCTCAGTGGTGGCCCCAGCAGATTTTTGTAGTGCTTTGTGTATGCACTACAGCTCTCAAAGCTGCTCATGTGTTGAGCACTGACGAGGCTACTGAGGACAGCACTGAGGAATTTCCTCAATTTTTGTGCAAGAAGGGTCCAGAAAGGAACCTGTGCACTAACAGTATTGTGACATGGTTTCGTGGTAATGTCATAAAGGCAATGAACTAAGGCTTTATCTAGTCAATGTCAGTGAGGTCAATGCTGCTTGTAAGCCGTTTATTACTGTTCTATTTTGATATTACGAGGAATTTATCCCGGTAAAGCCCCTGCTGTTGATTTTTGTATTGATCTGCCTCAATAGACGTTCATCGTGATGGACAGCCATGTTACGCATCCTGAGACATATGCTGGTCTATGTTTCAGATAGCAACTGAAGTTCTGGGGAAGACATGGAGCGAAGAGACATCCAATGCGGGACGATCTACTATTCCCAAGAGTAGCTCTGTGCCGGAACCTGACTGTAGTGGCGGGTGGGACAGCTACCAGAGGTAAGGTGTTTGCAGTCAGTAACAAGTGTGTTTACAGCTACAGTCTTCTTCTCCAGTGGTGCTGGTAATTTTAGCTACAATATGGAGCAGGTGGCTCATAGCAGGGACAACTTCTTTGAACGGGTGCAAGCCGAAAATGCTTCACGCAGGGAGTAAGTTATTTTGCTCTCCAGTTAGTAGGGCAATTGAAAAATATGGAATAGTGTAATCGATGTGGTGTCCATTGTCTGGCATAGCTTTCTTAGTTTTGCACAGAGGGGTTTTCTTGAAAGTTTTTCCATGTCTCTTTGATAGAGATATTGTGTATTGGGAGCAGACTACTACTACAGCGAATAACAGTTTCATTTGAAGAATTGAAATACCACAGTGGAATGGGAAAAGCTGTTTGTGCCTGTTAAAATGATTTTGATAGGATACATCACCTGAGTAAGCAACAACAACTTTATTTTGCGATTATGATTGGGGAGTTTCGTCACCAGGGACGATACTCTACCTCATTGGTGGTGGTAATGTAGTGGACTGGATGTTGACGTTGACGCGCGCTACGTGCTTCAGCCGCTTCTTGATTCCAGAGCACAGCTATGGTACAATAAAGATGTTTGCCTGGTGTACTAAAATTATTGGTTGACTACTACAACTTGTCAAACTAAAGTACACTATGAGGTGCCTGCAGTGATGAGCAAAGTACATGAAGTAAAGTATCAAGTACTTGCAAAAATATGTACTTTTAAATACAATCAAACTCCTTTACGACGAAACTCAGGGGACAGCAAGAAAAATTTGCAGTAAAGGTATTTTCGTTAAAAAGGATGTCCATTATTGGACCTATAGGGCTCCAGCGGGACCGCAAAAAAATTTGCTGTAGTGGTATTTTCGTTAAAAAGGTGTTCGCTATAAAGGAGTTTGACTGTATTTTTAAGTACCTTGAAATACAACATGCTGTTTTCATGCCACGTCTTTTAGATGTTTACGGAGACTAATATGTGCATACATACGTTCAAATGCAACATTATGCATGCCTGCTCCTGCTATGTTCATTATAGACAAGCCACATACTGACGCTATACAGGGTGTTTCACGAAGAATGAGCCAAGGTTTTTAAAAAAATGGTTCATCGCACACCAAAAAGATGGACTGATACTGTTACCAGTGGTGGGAGCATACTCAAACTATTTCTTGTAGAGGTGTGCAAATATTCAAAATTTTGAATACGAATAGAATATTTGTGACATCCAGTTCGTATTCGTAGTTTTCGAATATATTCATAAAAGTTCGAATATCATAGCAGCTCATTACAAAGCTGTTGCGGGCTGTGCGCTGGAATTCGTACGTTGTGGCAGCAGTGACTAACCTGAATAGTGGAACAGCTGCAAAGCTACACGCAGAGCTTTCGAGGTACGCTCATCTGCAAATGCCTCACTACATGTTCGGTAACCGAAACCGAAACTAGTACACAGTTGCATGCAGCTCCCATTAATGTCCCACTGCTGCTCCCACCAAACGTGAAACCGCGGTACGCTTCATGCATCGTCAGCACAGTCACGACTTTAGTGGATTGCCAGCGAATTCTGAACATTCGTGCGAGGGCTACAGTTTGGTTAAATTGCGGTTAGATATAAAATTTTGTTGGCATTGAGCTGAACACCGCTCTTCACCGTATCACTGCATGCAACTAAACCCCGCGTCTTGAACGCATTTTTCGGTTTAGACTTGTGGTAGTCAGCATTGGTGTACTGAGAGGGGGCAAGGGGGGGCCGTGACCCTCCCACCTGGAGCTCAAATGTTCCTTGTGAAAATAGTGTGCTCTTTAGTCATAGGTCATCATGATTATTCTCAGATGTCATAATAGGAATCTCAACACCCGCACAGTCCGCAACGTCCGCCTCCAGAAAAGGGGGCTGGAGGGGTTGCGTGCTTGCCCCCCATGTAAGCACTTTGTACCCGCTGGAAAAAATTCTGGGGACGCCCGTGGCAGTCTGCGATATATAATAGAATCATGGTGGCGCGCGATGACGGTGATAATCAAGGAGTGAGACGTCACAATGTTCCCACATCGTTTCCCCAACTCCGGCGCTGCGCGACCGCATGTTAAAAGTGCCAACTAGGACGACAAGAACTCTGCAAAGTCGTTTGAGACTGCACTAACTGTTGTGATAGACGATAATAGTTGACATGGCTGAAGCTCGACCCGCATGGAACGATTTTGCTCGCGACTCGCGCGTGCTGGTGTGACAAAGTTTTGAGGCGCACGCACAGATTTTCGCCCTGAAATGAAAGAAGCACTAAAGACAAACGTCGCGGAAACGATCACGCATGATAAGCACAGCTATACAACACGGTCGAGGATCGTGGTTTTACTGCGTTAATGAATGGGGCTGTTCCAAACTATGCATTACCGTCAGGAACGATGGGCTCATGCATGAGAGCACAGTGAAACCGTGCAGATACTCACCTAGATGATAACTGCATAAGGCATTGTCAGTGCAAGAAGAGAGCACCTGCTACATTCCTTTTCCTTCTGAAATGTGCTCATCGAAGACTTTCCAGACGAATGTCTGCACAGTTCCCCCTGAAGTCTGCTCAGGATGCATACTAACCCACCTGTCCCCCACTCCTTCCTGCTGTCCTCTCTCCATCTGTCCACATCTGTACGCTGCTCATAGCCACAGTTGCTTCACAGTGCTAACACAAGAAAAAAAAAGAATGTGCTCATCAGTAAACGATCCCACATTCTGAGCATGTCATTCCCCTTTACTTCCATTACATCTGTCTCAGCACACTTACAATGCCAACACTGTCCATGAAAGATTTTTGAAGTGAAAGTTGTTTTTACAGTTTTCAGCTTGCCTCATGAGAACAGCACATTGTTTCATTGTAAAAATAATTTGACTGTACATGTGGGCAGGTATGCCTTATGCTAAGTCATTAATATACAGGGTGGGTGCAGATAAAGTAGCCCTACATTTTCGCACAGAGCGCGTTCCCCGCATACCGTACAAACTTCCGGCGGCGCAGGACGGTGCATTTATGCGGTAGAAAAAAATTGTGGTAACCAAACTCTGCGTAATAAAATCGTTTGCAACGTGAACTTCGCTGCGTGTATAGGCCTCTCTCCGTTCACAAACAAAAGACGCCGTTGTTGTGTGGTCAACCACACGAACGTGACTCCTGGTTGCCGTATGTAATTGCAGATTGATTCAAGTGTTGTCGAATGGTAATTTCTGGCAAACTGTGTCACATTATTCTCATTGTCCCGGACTCTCTGTTAATTTGTTTTGCCCACACTGGCCTTGTGACGTCACCCGCGGAAACTGGTCTATTTCCAATGGGACATTGCAGTGTAGCACAGTTGCATTGCCCTACCGCTGCGGGTGCCACCTACACAGAAACAAAACGAGATCTGGTAGGCCTAGCGGAAGCGAGACGCAACTGTGCCGTGACCGCCTTGTTGACTTCTGCATGGGAAAATGGGGATGCACTGAGAGCAACATTTCCGTGGATAACTTTTTGCTACGTGGAGTTGGGTTACTACGATTTTTTTGTGCGTTTCTACCGGATAAATGCGTCATCCAGGGAACGCCATACGTGCAAAAATGTGGGGCTACTTTATCTGCACCCACCCTGTATATTCCTTATTAGCAATTTTCAAGTGCATGTCCTGAGGCATTTTTCTAAGGATCAGCAGAACACAACTGTGACCATGCTAGTTTTCAGGGCTTAATTCTTACACTTAGAAGCCTATGATGTGATATTCAATTCAATATTCGAAGGACAATTTTGCTGATGTATTCGTATTTGAAAATTTCAATATTCGCACACGTCAAATTTTTGTTTTCTAATTAATTAAGTGAAGTGAAATTAATTAGTCAGATTTTAATTATAGGGTTTATTCGCATGACGTCATCCGCAGGAAACCGCCACTGTCGCTTGCAGGCAGATGTGCTGCATCGGCCACCATATTATAGGTCCCATCCAAGTAGCTACCCATATTGCACACACCGTATATTTGGTGTTTCAAAGTTATTGTGCAGTGTGACTTGTAGCATATCCAAGCAATTTCCATGTTTTTGACGTTAATAGTCATCCAAAAAGCATATGGCAGCAAACGAATGCGGGAACATAACTTCGAGGGACCTACAGTATGGCAGCGAGGTGACGTCAGTGAATAAACCTTATAAGGATTCCAGCCCAAATGTCAATGGGAAAGTTGTAGCGGATGATCCAATGACACCAAACCCATTGTTTCCAACTTTGTACCTCTAACAGATACTTTTTTTTTTTAGTTCCAAAGACTAACTTTCGGGTTTGCAAAAAAACAAGGGACCTGTTGCAGATGCGCAAGGAGTTCATGTCAAGCCAAAATGTCAAGGAGAACAGAGACTCGTCTTCCAGTCTAGCATCTAGTGACTAGACTTCGTTCAATAACAGTATGCTTGAGAGAGCTGTGATCCGGCGCTCCTCCCGCATCGTTTTTTGCAAACCCAAACGTTAGTCTTTGGAGCTGGGAAAAAAAGGATCCGTTGGAAATACAAGTTGCAATCAACAGGTTTCGTGTCATTGTATCACCCGCTACAACTTTCTCATTGACATTTTGGCTCAAATCCTTATAATCAAAAACTGACTAATTAATTACAAAACAAAAATAGTTTGAGTATCCTCACACCACTGGTAACACTATGCAGTCCGTCGTTTTGGTGTGCGATGAACCTTTTTTCTTAACTTGGGCTCATTTCCGTGAAACACGCTGTATATGTGAGCAAACAAATCGAAAGAGCTCATTGAGGCCGTTGAGGCTTAGCTTTGAGGGTAGCGGGCCAAGTGCAGTGCTGGCTGTCATGCAACGAGTTAGCAATGCTCACAGAAGAATAAACTTGAAGTACTTCAGCCAAAAGTACAGCAAAATGTGCTTCAAGTAAAGTAGAAAGTATTCAGCAGAATTACTTGAAGTAAAGTAAGAGTACCCCCAAAGTGCCCATCACTGGGTGCCTGCATTCTGATGTCAGACATGATGTGGCTGTTTGCACGCAACTCAGTTGTGTGCAGCAGAAGTTACTGCGTGCCAACTGTTCCACAAAGCACATATTTTTCTTTCCTTTCTTCTTCGGGCACATTGTGCTCAAGTGTTCTTTGCATTCTAGTGACATCCCTCCAAGCCAAGGTGGTAAATACACAGGTTTTGGCAACTCAATGCCTCGAAGTCAGTCCGCCTCTACAGAAATATTCGATGGTGCCTGGTCATCACTAAGCATGGTGGGTACTGCAAGCATGTATTTCTTTCTGCGCTGCTTTCACATTGATTGCTTGCAGGGTTTCTCCAGTCTAGCATCTAACGCTTCCAAGATTGCTAGCAAGGCATCCGAAAACGTAAGACTTTTACATTGTTCAGGTTCATAGACTCTGACTGATGGGCATTCTGAGAGGGGGACAATGGCTTCTTTTTCGAGACCTGTGATTGCGTTCATCTATTGGACTCGAGCAACTTGAGAGTCGACTCTTGGTGGGCGAAAGTGCTGTAGTGTGGTTCTTGTAATGTCATCCGCGTGGTAGCGACTCTCGTTCTAAACTTTAAGGATTCAACACTAGAAGTGTTCGAGGGTCGACTCCCAGCAACTCTCCTTTGAATGCGGGTTGCTGGAGTCGATGATGTACGATGGCTCTCATACGTCACAACTCCGACTTGCGGGTAGCGTGAGTTGAATAAACGAGCACAACCCATGACTGCGCAGTCAGCTTGTGTGGCGTTGCAGTATTTGACAAAGTTTAACCTAATTGTCTTGTCTCCAATATAATGAGGGCCACACACAAGCTTTTGTACCATTTGAATGGGTTTTTAATTTCGTCCAAAATATTGGTGTTTTAAAGGAGCTCAGAAAGCCATCTCAAATATTTTTCGTTCTGAACGCATTGTGGAAGCAGGTAACTTAACTTGGTGATTAAAAGAAAAGTTTTCTTTGTACGTATGCAATATTTTTCGTAGAAAAAAAGACACTCGAACATTGCCGCGCGCGTTCCAGTTCAACTCACTTTTCAGGGTTAAATGAGGAGGAGAAGGAAAAAACGTCACTGGTGAGGTAATACAAGTATAGAAAACGGCGACCGCGCTTCTTTCTGGGTCAGTGCTGCCCTATTTTCTTTTCTTTTTTTTTTTTTTTTGCTTTCTCCCTGTGAAGTGATGAATAAGGAAGGACCTCGATGTTCCTGGCGATGGGATGGATTCATGTTCTGGAAACAAGGAAAACCAGGGAAAATGCTGCTACGTAAGGTGATATGCCGTGATTAAGAACATAACATCACTATTTAACCACTCAAATTCACGGGTTTTCGATATGTGTCCAAGTCGTGTTAGCGAACGAAAGCATACATTTTAGCAGCCATTTGGCTTAGCAGGGCGGCATGTTGGTTAGTTCATTATTAGGTTAGTTAGTTGGGTGTTTGCAATGTTATGTCTGGGTAAGCAGTTCGCCATTGGCAGTTGCCCACGCGCGACTGTGCATTTTATGGTCAGATAACATTTACGCTAGTCACGTGTTGTTTCAGTGCACGCTGATATGTCGCTGGGCGCAAACTTAACCGGCGTTGTCGGTCATTATGTGGTGACAAAACAAAAGGCGCCGGGCACAGATGAACTCTAACATGCGAGTTTGTGTCGTCCACGTTTGTAGCCTGCACCGGCTAATTCTCGTTTAGCTCTATGATTGCTGAGTTGACCATAAATTGTTTTGGTTTTATGACACTGCTTGGCTATGTTGGTGTGTAACCCAGCCAATAGATGTTCAACGCCTGATGCCGCGACGTGCCGGCGACGGCATATTGCGATAGATTTCACTGGATTGTACCTGATAACGTATCGGCAAGAACACTCCTCCGGCTGAATGAGACATTAACTGAATGGCTAGCAAAGTTGCTAGTCGAAGTGACGGGCAAGTTAGTGATCATAGATGCAGCGATCATATTGAAGCGTGAACGGAAGCAGCGCTTATTGCTGCACTGTGTTTATACTTATTGCCACCAACAACAGAACAACCAACAGGCACCACGATAACGAACACCATACAAAACACAGACATGGACAGAACAGCGTTCAACTGGCACCTAAAGTTTAGTTTCATAATCCACCTACTCCGGAAGATCGCGGTAGGGAAAAGCGATGTCGAGCAGGGACAGGTTGACCGATTTTTGGTTAACTTTGCTCGGGGAGTTCAATGAGGATGGCCTCCACAATCTCATGCCCTAACCTTGAATGGTGTCTGTAGACCAGTGTTCATTTGCTGTATCTGATGAATCAAAGAAAAGGCAAAAAGAAACTTCTTCCACCGCTGCGGCGGAGTTCCGAGTGAAAAATAGCAGACGACGTTCCTCTAAACCAATCAGCGGCTCCACTTTCCCGACGTCAAAATTGCGCAAGCAGCTCGACGGCTCGTTCCGGGCATTGCCACCGTTGCGCACGGCGCGATTTTCAAAATCGAATTCTGCGATATTTGTGCACCTGTTGATAGAATTACTTCGCATGGTGCATTTTAATAGGCATGTGTACCGCCTGGTTTAAAAAAATTGTGGCGATTGAAGTGCTTTCCGAGCTCCTTTAAAGGCATTGTAGCTTTACAGGTTTCTTTTACGCCTTTTGATGAGTAATGCGTTAGTTTTAACCGAATCCTTACATCCCTTTTAATCAATCACTGGATCATATTCTCGTGAACCGTTAGTGCTTTTTATCACTGTCTTGGCGCATTATGGTCGTAGTTGCTGCTGCGCCAAAAAAACACGAATCATCATCATCAACAGCCACACACAAGCATTTATAAGCAATGTTCGAACTATATTGTGCTCAAGAAAGTTTCTGTGTTCCACCATAAGCTACTGTGTACTGGAGGCATATCTGTGTGTAATAAATTGCAAGATAACATTCACTTCATAGTTGTGGCATACAAGGCCGGTGTTGGTTGTGTGTAAGCTTGCTTGCTTGCTTGTTACAGGCACTGAGGATGGGCAGCTTTGCAGCACAGAAAGTTGTGGAGATATCTGGGAATGTAAATGAAAAGGTAAGAGGGAGAAAGGGCATCTCTGCTTTTCTTCTTTGCATGCTCCTCCTTTTTATTTTCTGGATGCAGACAACTTACTATGAAGAGACCAGAAATTTTTTCAGGGGTGTGACCTATGATATCCCTACCATGGGCTCTCTGTCCGTGCCACAATGACACATATTGATTATTATTATTTTGATCAGCATTTTTTTTTTAAGTAACTATCTTTGTCTTGTTTCCTTTTCTGGAACTATAAAGGGATCTCCCAAATTTTGGGGGTTTCCCCGGAAGTTAGATTGGCTCGGCTATCCGGAAATTCGTTAACCGGACAAAAACAGATGACTCCCTAGGTGTCCGGATAATCGAGACATGACTAGTTGTAGATTTGACAAAATAAATGTTGCTGTGTGCCTGAGAAATTGTCTGTGTTGTCTTCACTGTTTCAAATTCTTTTTGAGCAAATTCTCAAGTTCTGCTTGACTGCTCTGTATATGTGCAATCCTCACACACATTTTCTTTTAATCTCAAAATTAAGGTTAAAGAGGGAACACTCATAGGAGACCTTCAGACTCAAGTGGCCACCTTAGGCGTAAAGGTGGCCGATGCAAGTCGACGTGGAGTACATGACTTGTCTACGTTGTTTGCGTCAAGCTCCTTGGAAACTTCTGGAGAGAGGTCCTCTTTGTTGCAGCGGTCTAGGTATGTGGCCACTGAGTCCGCTCCTTGTGCTCATGGTAATTCCTACACAGAAAACAAGGAGATTGCAGCGATGCCCCACTCCTGTTTGATGCCGAAGAGGACTTGTGGGCATCTCAGAGCAGGTACATCATCCTTGCTGCAACTTCTGTTCATCAGGCATGTCTGGCGAAAGGAGGTTCCAAACCCAGCCCACAGAGTGATAGTAGAAAAAGTGACAGTTCCTGAAATTGGGAGAGGGAAAGCATGATCCCAGCGAAAGCGAGACGCGATAAGCCATGCTTGTGTAACCTCTTTCTGTGATGCTGGTGTGGGCTGGGTTTCCAACCTCCTTTCGTCAGACAGAGAACGATTGCGTTGAGAAATTCGTCGCACGCTATCCTCTGGGAGCTCCGTAGAAAGATGAAAGTCACGGAATAGGTTAGCCAGCTGTAGGACTCAAACTCGCTCAGTTCTTTCCAGCTCCGTAGAGCATGATGTTCGGCTATTTTTTCCGATGGGATAGCTCCTGAATATCACTGTGAATTATCATTAATTTGAGTAAATTAGACACGCTCCTCACATTGGTGTGGTAAAAAAGTGACCTTTACTTGGCAAATTTCAGAATTCAGTTCGCAAAAATTTGCATAATTAAACTTACGTTACACGACATTTATATCAATAGGTGGCAGAAACTTAGTAAGAATAAATGCCATCGACCGCATGATTTTAGGTGATGTAGTTTCTTTATTTCTGGGACACCCTGTATGCAGATATCAAAGTTGCAGGAACTCAATGCTATCACATTTTGTGGATTACGAGTATAAACAGGGTCTGAGGTTTTCTGGAACACACAATTTTTTCCTTACACAATTCAGAAGGGTAAAGATCAGGTAAAAAAATTCAGCAACAAATTGGGAGGGTTCAAGAAAAAAATCTCAAGAGCCATGCAATGCAGGAAAAAATCGAGTTTATTTACGTTTGTTTTTCATATTACAAATGTAAAAAGTAGGAGAGACAGCTTCCTGAGTAAAAATATTGCATGGTGGATGCAAGAAAGTGCATGGTCATCCAAGTATAGATAGCAGTTCACTGGAGACATTTGTGTTCAAAAAGGATCCCATATGTGTTAAGAGGTTTGCGGCCTTTGCTCGTACTATACTTTACTAGCAAACCTTTTGACATCACCGCATAAAAATCAAAACTGCTGCTGCTAACCTTGGTTTGAGATAGTGAGAGGTTTTGCCCAGTAGCTCAGTAGCCCAGTAGCTGTATGGCAGGGTTTTCTGGCAAGCCTTCCTTCATGTCCATTTGAGAGTCCTCTTGCACATCTTTCCTTCAGGGCCACTCAGAAGCGAGAGAGGAACTTCTCATTTTCTCCTTCACAGCTTCTTCTAAAAATAGAGAGAAACCCAAGCAACTTTTATTCTATTGTTCGTGTCATTTAGTCTTTTTTTTCTACACACAGAAAGATACACTTTCTTTAGCCTCTCTTGTTTTACAGTTCACCAACGGAAGAGAAACGCAGAGATTCAAAAAAGGAAAGTAGGCGCAAGAGTGGAGATAACAAACTCATTGACTTGGGACAGGATGTCAGGTAGGAGGCTATCACCTTGTGGCCAATATTAATGTGTGCACCTGCCACATACATCAGGAATGTGATGAAAACTTTCATAGTATGTTGGAATCAGTATGTTCTAAAACATGTGTGCCTTGAACTTTAACCTGGAGGAGCAGTGTGCCTGAGAGGAAACATACCAGAAAAATATTCAAACAATTTCAAAATTTTATTCACTTGTAACATAGAGTAACATCCAGTTTGACTTGTGATGCTCTCCTCTGTGTGCCTCTGATTATTTGCTCATGTATTACCGTATGTTTCCTATTGTAAACTGTTGGTGGATATCGTTGTGGACAGCCCCGTGGTACACCTACTCGAAGTGGTGCAAGAAGTGGGCAAACTGCCGCAAAAAAGTATCACACAGGACATGAGTACACTTTTCAGATGGGTGACATAATGCTCCCTTTTCCGGCAATGCATTTTCTGTGGAATAAAAGCCATATGTTGCAGAGCACAATCTGCTGCTTGGGTACACTTGGAGAAACATGGCAATGTATGAAGCTGCACACTCTGAAACATTGCAATAACAGCGTGTGTGAGCTCTTGTAATGGACAGAATAACCATTTTTGACAGTGCTATACTCTCTCTGCATGGCATTTTTGATATTATCTTGTTCTTCAGATGCACAGGGTGTTGTATGGTAGGCTGCATATATGGAAAATGTACTTTACTTGGTTCCCAGAGTGTGAACTTTTTACCCGTCCAAGTTGTATACTGCCTCTAAACAGTGTTATGGCAGTGTATGATGGGGAGAGCCTAAGCTTGTGCAATGAAGAAACACGACACACAGTCAAAAGCTCATGGATATGATCCACCAGCTTGCCTGCGTCTACACCATCTTGGTTATGGCAATGTAATTTTCTTTTGTAAATCGTCCAGTGCTTGGCATAGGGCTACAGACATAAAGTCCTAGCACCGTTACAGTAGTTGGACAAATTACAATTCAAAAAATGTAAATCCCAAAACTTTAATTAATATTTTATATAGGGCCACTTTATACATTGGAACTGAGTTTGAAAGGAACCTTGTTTAACCATAAAGCACAAGGCTCTAACCGTAATGTGATTTATTGGCCCACTGCGGGTGTGTCACAGGACGGACATATAAATCAAATTACTGCACAGTAAGACAACAGTTGTATCTTTCTGATTTTTCTCTTTCCCTCTTAAATTTTTTTTTTTTTTTTAGTTTTTTATGATTGGAGATATAATGTACTAGTAACATACCATCTATGGATAGAGACACTGTGATGCTCAGAAACATTAGTATATATGCTGATATGACAATGTAGTTGGGCAACATAAGAAAAAGGTACTAGCTATCACTCCAGTTATTTTGTTTCTGGGATCACGACATGGATAGTATCTACACCTTTTAATGGCATCACTCCGGTCGTCACTGCATTTTTTACTTATCATGCTGAACTACAATTTTGTTAGCATAAGAAACACAGAGTATGCATCACAATAAGAGCTTCACTATAAATTAGTCGTGAAAGCCAGTGTTGATGTTCTTGATGTGTAACGAAGCAGACACTTGTACGTCAAGTGTTGTGGCTTGCATTCTCTAAATCAGCAGTTCTCAACTGGGGTTCCCTGAACCTTGCCCTAGCTCCCATGAATGAAACATCAGTCTGTACCTCAGGCCAGCTCTGGTATCGACTGTGCCAGGTATTTCGTCGTTGGCATCGAGATCGCTGGACATTTCGGCTGAAGCCCGTTGTAGAGAGAGGAGAGCCAGCAGCTATGATCATCACCAGTTGGCTAAACGGGTGGACCGTCCCACCCCAAAATAAATGATTAAACAAAGTCAATATACCACTTGTACAACATCTAGCTCGCTTGACCCTCTTCTACACAGTTGTGTCTACCATTGTGCAGTAGTTTCGAAATCTTGCTGGCTGGCACGATCGCAGCTTCCCTCGAATAACCTATGTTGAGGATCACTGCTCTAAACTGTGTATCTGTACAAGTTAACCAGACCATCCTGTATTTGATAGATGCTTCCTCATCAAATTTTTTTCTCCTACAGGGATAGCGACTGGGATTCTGGTTGGCAAGATGGTGGCTGGGAACAGCTGGATAGAGGCTACCAACGTGTGGGCACGGAAGCGGACTAATCTTATGCTTACTGCTGCACTCGTACGTAAAGATGAAATAAATGGAACATGTTTATTTTGGTGCTGCACCTAGCTGTGATAGCTTGCCCTAAGATGTCCATGAAATGCCAGCGTTTTTAGTATTGCAGACCTCTCTGGCTTTAGAAAAGAAGTTCACTGTGTCATACTTTGTACAATTGGAAGATGTGCAGTTTAATCCCCTAAAGATCGATGGCATATATGGTTAGGACCACAGAAGTGCAAAATTAGCAAGAAAAGAGACAAAAGAGAAAGAGAAGAGATGTACTTTAGATGAACAGGAGAATGTGCACTGCATAGCGTTCCCCAGTGCCCGTATTGGTAGCTGAATTGGCACTTTGCAAAGTTAATTTTCGGGATTTTTCGAGTTTTACCCTAAGTGACGATGATGCAAATCGAGTAGTAAAAACAGGTTTTACTGGGTTGCACCATAAAACACAATGCTTCAAGTGCTCCACCAAAGTAAAACCAAGTGCTCCAATAAAGTATTTCACATAAAACTCCACAGACAGATGACTGGTATCTAGACTTTTGCTTCCTTTGTGCATGTAAACGTCTGACGAGAGACAAAAAATAAATAAATAAATAAACTAAGGTCAGAACGAATTTATAGAAAAATAAAATAAGACCGTGCAGAGCTGCAGTTGCTGTTCCAATGGTGGTCACTTGCACGTACTACTTGTTTTGCTATTTTTCCATAGTAGACAGTAGCTACTCTGGAGTAGACAGTGTGGTGGGACGCTTGGTACTGCAAGTGGCAGCAGCAATATGCTGGGAATGCTTGCGTACGACTCTTCATAGTATTAAGTACTCTGCACAACATTTGTGCCATTTTCATGGGTGGGGCCCATGAAGGTTTTTCGAAGGGATTCCAAATACCCTCCTGTGTGTCCTATTGGATGCAGACCAGCGGCATGGTCGAGCGGGTTAAGGCGTCTCCTGCTCGTTGGTGGTAGCCAAGGTCGTGCTGAAGACTGGGACATCGTGGGTTCAAATCCTACCACCAGCTGTGCTGTCTGAGGTTTTCCCTGGGCTTTCAGAAGACTTTCCTGACGAATGTTGGCACAGTTCCCCTGAAGTCAGCCCAGGATGCATACTAACCTCCCTATCCCCCACTCCTTCCTGCTGTACTCTCTCCATCTGTCCACATCTGTACGCCGCTCATAGCCACAGTTGCTTCACGGTGCTAACACGGAATAAAAAAAAAAATATTGGATGCAGGTTGACACTTCATCTGTAAGTGAGGGTGAACCTGAACTCTGGTTAGATTATGAGAGCGTCCAGGAAATAAATTTCAGTATGCTTTGTTTGGGACGGTTTGTAAGTGGTAGCTTGCTTGTTGATTGTGGATGGCTGCTATAACTAAGCGAAGAGGAATAACTATTGGTTAAATCTAAAATTTAAGTGTTGCCGTGCTTGGCTTCATTTTCTTGGTGACTGTATTGTCAATAAAGGCCATTTTTGTCCTTGCCAAGGAAAAAGACAGCTCAAACCGATTAAGTTTTCACTGATGGTAAGAATATTGTACATTGGTGTGTAACACAAGCATAATACATGTAATACCCTAGCAAGTTAATGACACGTTGGTGACATGTCTGTATTACATATTAGTATACCCCACATGTTCAAGCAAATGCTTATTTTCTACCTGTGGGTTCAACAGTGCCTTGTCGAAACAAGAGCACGAATTGGGTGGTGTGGACCACAGTTGGATTCATCCAATTGTGCCTATAAATGGGAGGTTAGTGCCTTAATGCCCAACCACCGTTTATGGTAGGGGACCGAGAGACACGGAACAAGGACGGACGGACGACCAATCATGAGTCTATACCAGCTTGCCTGCACCCTCTCCCTTCATTCCATAACACCATTTAGTCCTCAAAAATTGCCTAAAATTACTTTTTGAAAGCACAATGAGGCAAGGCTCATGGAAGCCGCCACTTTGTGTTAGCTCGACTTGGCCCATTTGAACTTTGCATTTGAACCATTTAGTGCTTTGAAAATGCGACAAGTTGAATAACAACAACTTTATTTTGAGATGATGAATGGGGAGTTTCATCGCCAAGGACGATAGAACTCCCCATAGCACATACAAAAGGTCAGTCACTTGTTTTTTATCTTCAGCGTGGTAGTGGTGTTTCGTGACTCATTTTTGAATATCATACGCTTGTTCTATAAGAGTTTATCTGACCTCGAGGCTTTTTAGCATTATTGTCGGCTCATCCCTACAGCTGAAAGGATGCCCACAGCTAAAACACTTTTGGGCGTAAAATGTCTGCATTGGCACGTGATTTTACAGAAAGTCTCAGTAAAGTGCCAAAACTTCTAGCAACATGAGAGAGCTACCCGTGCAGCCAGCTGAATTGATTGAAACTGCCAGAAAAATTGATGCAGATGAACAGAGTAGGCTGTTCCTGATTGCCAGCAAGGCATTGAAAAAGACAAATGATGACGAAGCACCTTGGAGAGTTTTCTCTCCATCATTGGTTTACGACAGCAAAGGACTGCTTCTTTATACCGGTGTTGCAGGATACTTGCACTTGACCTGCCTTGTGTGTACCCTGCATCTACATAGTTGAGGAAGAAGTGAGGAACAGATAGACATCAGTGGCGGAAGAGTCTTCCGCAAAGCTCCTGTAAAAGTAAAAAGGTTGAGGCCTTCAAGGACAAGCTATCCTGACGTCCCTCTCTTTGGAAGGGGGGGGGGGGATTACATCCACACCCACCTTGAGGGGCTAATTTTGACGGACCAGATAAACATTCTTCAAAAATTCCAAAAAGAAGAAAAATGTATTTTGCCAAGTTTATCTCTGAAACAGGCCGTAAATACAGTAGAACCCCTTTGTAGTACACTCTCTGGGACCAGGACGAAATTTTACTACATCAGGAGTTTTATTATATCAGGGGCATATACGTATATGTATATATTCTATCGGGACCGGAGTTCTCGTTTACTATAAGCGGAGTTTTACTACAAGCAGAGTTACTATAACGAGGTTCTACTGTATATGTTGTGCAGGAATGACTTCAATTCAGACTACGTAGCACTAGAGTGACCTGAACCTTAAAATGTTTACATCTATAAATTTTGTTAAGATATGAAATCCCTCTAAGAGTGGGGACAACGACACAGAAAGTAGAAAACGTCATCACTACCATTATTCATTTCTGAAAAGGGCCAATTTTTAAAAAGAATAGCATTCCGAGGAATTAGAACGAAATATGTTTCACTGTAGAGCATAAATGACTTATTCCATTGACCACAAGAAATAATAAGCATAGTTACAACATGAGGAGCTTTGTTCCCTTTCTTGCCATGATAAAATTTGAGGTGCCAAGCATACTATGACACGTCCAGACACATTTAACCTTGCTCTGTTACATTCCACGCCTTTACCACCTTACGATTCAGTCACACTTACAATAATGCAAGAAATGCTACGTAAGATGCTACACCCTCTTGACTACCTGTGGTATACTCCCATAGTGGGTGGTGATGATGATGATCGTGTTGGTCGTTCCCTTTATATCGGGCGGACAGCGTTCTGCGGAGGCAGTGCGCATCCTGGCCTAGGCACAGCCATGGCTATGTCCAACTGGCAAAGAATGTGGTGTCCACGATAGCAACATCCTTTTTTTTTTTTCAGTTATTGTCAGAGGAAAGAAAGAACTAGGGACAGGGATGAACCCCTGAACCCTGCAAGCTGTCAGGGTGAGAAATGAAAATACTTCAGCGAGGTATGAAATGCACCGGAGCTTTTGTTGGCAGTCGACAACAAAATAGGACGAGCCCACTGGATGCAATGTGCAGCGCAGTGTGCCTGCAAATATGTTACAGTTACTAGGCATTCAGTTAATCAGGAAATGGCTGGAGCATTCTTTCTCTATGCGAATAGCAGAAATGGACATAGTATTCAGGTCTGGATTGTGTTCTGTCCGAGAGGGATAGTGACGGCGGTACTACTGTATTAAATGTGTTTAATGCAAAGTACCGTATAAGTAGTAATTTTCGCGAAATCCGCAGGCGCTCTTTTCTTCACGAAAATAAAGTTCCGCAAAATATTCGAACCAAATGACAGAAAAATACGAGAACGAAATATGTAAGAAATAAGGCCCAAGATGCTGAGGTAACTTATGTACGCGGTTTATTGCACTATCACACTGCACTGCCTCAAAGTGTTCAGTCCTTCTCCGTTGCAAGTGGAGATAGTAGTCCAGCCATCATGAATTTCGCATGGATGTCCACGTCCCCTGATTCCAGTTCCTTGTAAGCCTGGATGATTCAGCCAGCGTGTATGGGTTTAAGCAGGTTGCCATGCAGATCGGCCTTTGTAAAAGTTACAGAATCGCTATCGTGTGCCAATTGTACCTGCTCCATGTACCAGATACCAGCCGAGTAAGGATTCCTTAGTCGGTGCTCTCTGAGTCAAAGGACTCTAAAGGAAGAGAAATTGAACGATTTACTGCCCCGCAAATTTAACCACTTATACAGTATAAGGAAGGGATATTTTAGGAATGTGTAACCTCTTATCGTGTAATTTATTACCGCCATAGTAATTCACTTTAGACTTCCACCAAGCTTTTCTTGTTCTTGTTTCCGTCGGAACATCCTTTTCGGTGGCTCTTTGGACTACCTAGTTACTGTTGTGGTTTGAAAATAAAGAAAAGGAAAGGCCAAAGGCAGTCAATATATTTCCTTTGGTGTGACCTCTTTAGACGTTCAGGAAAAAGAAAGGCCAAAGGCCGTCAGCAGCAATTGTTTGGGGAATTGTCTATAGGAAATCAAAGCCAAAAGAAACGTCAAATAATGTCCAAAGGATGTCAATAGACAGGCGCGTTTACGCTTAGCATTTTACTCAATTGGAGGTTCATGCACTGGTACCGTTGTCGTAAAACTTCATTTTGGAAGAATATCACTGGATCTCCTGCGTCTTAATATGTGTCTTCGAGGGCAGTCATACATATGGGTTGCTACTTGGGAAACAATAATCAGAGGAATAAACACACGCCACGATATGAAAACAAATAAAGATGAAAAAGATAAAAAGCAAGCGACCTGGCGGCAGATATCCATAACAAAAACCCGAGGCTAGGCGAAAAATTAGAGTCGTCATAATTGTCAACACAGTTCCCCCTGAAGTCGGCCCAAGATGCAGAGTAACACGATGTTCCCCCCCCCCACTCCTTCCTGCTCTCTTCTCTCCATCTGCCCACGGCTGTACGCCTCTTATAGCTGTTGCTTCACGATGCTAACGCGATTCAAATTTCTTACTGTGGAGCAAAAATAAAAGCTTTTGCGTGCACTGTATGATATCTATTAGTTCCCTACAATGTTGTTTGTTGTTGTTTGTTGGGACAAGCGCAATACTTGCCCACATCACATTTCAAAAATAGTACTGTCCTCGCCCTAAGAACGAAGAGCAAGCACTTATTTAAGTACACCGAAGTGTTATCTACTATTCTTGCCACAGTCTATGGTACGAACACGCAATAGACTAGATGCGTTTGCATTCAAACAGGCGATATCTTAAAGAAACTGTAAAGTGAAATATAACCACCATGTTTCAAGATACTGCATATAGAACTTGGCTGTGTGATAACCACAGAGCGGATTTTCAGGCATATGCCTTTTCGTTGGGAGTCGTACAGATGACGCCTTTTGATGTTCTAAGCACGAATCAGGTCGAAGGGGACCCATTAGTACCCTAATGTTAATGCCTTCTTTGCTTTTTTTTCGATTAGTTTTTTTAAAATAGATGCCGATAAGTGCCTATATGGGCACTTTACTTGCTGTTTCGTGTTTATTTAATAGTTTTTGCAACGAAAAACAGGGACACGCTTTGCCGCGCTGCGTCACAGAATGCAAGTGTCTTCCCCTGTGGCAGAAAATAGATTATTTTTCGCCTGTATTCCTTGTACACGGTGCAACGCCACGTCTGCCCTTGCAGCTGTGCTTAGTGGTGACCAGGGCATGGCTGTATAAACTACAGCCGACCCCTGTTTATCCGGACGGTGCCGTTCCCGGCGAAATCGTCCGGATACCGGGGCATCCAGATAAATGAAACGACCGAATAGAAACGTCCTACAGAGCAAGGTGTAATTAAAACACAGAAATCTCGTCAATGACAGATGTTACATAGTGGTGTAGGTACTCGATTCCTGCAAACTTTTGCTAATTGCATTGAGTTGAGCCACGCTGTTGCGCTGCTCGAAGAATGTCTGTGCGGACGCAAAGTGTCAATGTCGAAGCCTTGTTTCTCACTGGCGTCATCGGCACCGTCTTGCTGCACATCATCGGAGGCAACAGCAGCAATCACAACGTCATCAGTCATAGCTGCACACGCGTCATCATCCTTATCAACGTCAACGTACTCAGAAACCGCAGCATCATCTACGGCAGTCGCAGTGAACCTCTGCATCAGGGATCGCAGCTCAGCTAGGGGAACGTCTTTATCGGCCAACGGGCCGTAAGCAGCAGGCCCTCGGGTTGGAGTTTTCCCCTCTAGAACCAGACAGTTGATCGAGATACGTATTTCCAAATGACTCGACTGGTCAACGTGACCCAACGCACTCAAATAGAAAAGGGGGTCATCGTGCACGGTTGTGTCCCCTACGGAGGAATGTAGGTCCCTGACGTGCGACGGGAATAACCCCAACACAGCGAAAAGGTTGATGAAGCGGGGTCAGCGTCTCCTCTTACTCACGGTAGTATGGATAACTGAAGCTGAATTACAAGCATTTTAGACTTTCGTTCCCTGGAATTCTTGTCAGAGTCCGGAAGCTGAAGTCTGGATAAACGAGAACAAAATACATGGAGGAAAACGTTCCCGTGCCTTTTGTCCGGATACCGCGGGATCCGGATAAATGAAGTCCGGATAAACGGGGGTCGACTGTAGTATGAAATGCATGTATAGCCCTCATGGTCGTTAAACAGCAGACAAAAAGCATACGAGGACCACCATAGCGAATATTGTACAGTTAACAGAAAACGTTGCCATCAGTAGGCAAAATTCCTGCTAAACTCTGTCCTTTGCGACAGGATACCAGACAGGCTGCTAGATCTCCATGCATGTGTTCAAACTTGATTTGTGTTCACTGTTGCTCCCGTGTTGGCCTCGACATTACAAAGGGAACCACATGCCCCTGCTACTTCAAGACTATTACCGTCGCCATCTGCAACTGAACTGGTTTGGTAATCACAAGCAAAACTGACCCCACAACATACCAATGATGCCCAAAATGGAGAATGCACAGTACCACTTTCAACAGACAACAAAGAAACGAAACCTCCATGGGCATCTAATGTGTGAATTGCTCCCTCAAGTAGCTATTCCTTAGGGGTTTCAGACTGAATTAGCACACCTGTTCCATGCAACTGAAAAAGGTTTATTTGATATGTGTATAAATCCTCAAAACTTTAGAGTGGGAGGGCACCACTATGAGCAGGTATGTGTTCCCTCTGTTACACCATGGAGAGAGAGAGAGTATGCTGGTAGACATCTTCAGACTGTCCATAGGTGCAAGCTGACGTTGGTCATGGTGCAAGCATCTGCATGTCGTCAACCCAGCCACATACAATTATGAGAAACTTCCTCACAATATTAGTTTAAGCGGCATTGCCATCTTGATCTCGGCTTGTGGTGTAGGCTGATTCCTCGCATTGGTCCATTTCGGGTGAGTGACACTGTTGCAGCTGCAAGAAAAGTTAGAGGACTTGGAAGAGGTGTGGTGGTACTCCACTAAGTCAATACAAGAAAAAGGGTAGTTACAATATGTTATCTAGAACAAGTGGTTTGAGCCAGACACAGTCACTTTACATTTAATCCCCCCAAAAATGCATAAAATGATAACAGCCAGCTTACTGGGGTGTGATTCCCGTGAGTCCACAGTGTGCTGCATCTGGTCAAGACAGCGCTCAGCAAGGTACTGAAACACTGCACAATAAGGGAGGAAATGACTTCACTATAAATACGAAGCATCTGTCAATCACATGAATGAATTTTCATTTGAATTTCCTGCCTCACCCTCATCAACATTGATGTTCTCCTTTACCGAAGTACGGAAACAGCGCAGCTCCATCCTACGGGCCATTTCGTCAACTTCTTCCCTATGTTTTACAAGTGTCAATCTGAGCGTAGAGGGGAGCAGGGAAGACACCTACCTTGAAACAACTGCTTCTTTTATCAGGTCTACCTTATTGTGTACAATGACCATGGGCAAAGGACCGCATTCAGCCTCGAACTGCACACATGGATACACTGAGACATGAGTACAGTGATGGATTCACATGGAGCCATTTGCAGGAATCTTGATACAATGAATTACTTAGCACCTTCACCTTTAGGGACAGCCATGATTTTTGAATTGAACTGAATTGAAGCTTTATATCACGTTGTAACAAAGTACAATGTGGGAGGCCCAGTGCAAGAAGCAGCTAATCTGAATCTAACTCAATTTGAATCCTGTTAAATCCTTCTACGGAATGCAAAGGGGAGGTGGACACGACAGCGGTGCTGAGGTTTCTCGTGTCCAAGAAGGTATACCCACTTTAGCAGTGGTAAGGACTGAGACATGATGGAACAAGTCGAGTAGTATGTCTGAGGGAAGTTCGGCCAGTTTGCTCAAGCTTGGCGGGCTGGTGCACCAGGGGGATGAAAAAGGGGTGAAAGATGAGGGATGCACAGGAGAGTGTGCAATCCATACTGCTTTGGCTTGTCCTTTAGAGCTACCCACCACAAAATACATGTGAGCCTTCACTAGGATCCTCCCAGTCGCAAGCCAAATACCGGGATATTTAGCAAAGCTGCTTCATCCCACAATGGCACCTCAGGAAGTATGAGCCATCCCCAGTAGTCATGGGGCTCTAAATTTTAATCATGTACAGAAGTAATCCAGTGAAGAATCCTGCCATCTCTAGAGGCAGCTGTGCTCAGACACCACACCTAATGCAAAACCTAGTTTCCATGCCACCTCATCACTACCAAGCAAAATATTTCTGAAAATGATCAAAGCCACTTCACATGCCTCTTGAAAGTGAAAAAACAAAAAGAGAAGGAAAGTGACATGCAGGCAGGAAGCCGCACAACGCATTGAAAATGTGGGTGCATAGGTACTGCTGCAGTATCCTCTACCAAGCACTGCAAGTCAAAGGTCCAAAGGTGAAGAACCTGCCAATGCACTTACACTTAACATATGCTCGCAAGGGACGTTATCTACCTGCTACATAAAAAAAACACTCTCTTGTGAAAATGAAGCCATTAGTAATTCGCCTTCCAGGTATTCCGGTGGAGTCCCCTCCTCTCAGTACCTTGTATCCAACATAACCATACTGGAAATAGGAAAGAGAGGTGATCCCTCCCTCTCCTTATGACATTCTTGCAGGAAACCTTCCTAAGTGTCCTGTTGGTTACCATGGTAGAAGGGGTACCTATAGAGGCCATATGCTCTCATGTTTTGTGTATTCGTTAGTTCCGTAGGACAACCCAAATCTCAGAGCAAGCAGTATTGCACACCCTCAGGTATGGCACAACCTTGCACAGCCCCAGTGGGCTCTCATCATAGCAGCTGCAGCACTCACAACAAATGATTCAACGACACTCACACTGATCGACGGAAAAGCTCCGATCACATTTCTGCTACACTAGAATTTTTGCCTAATTAGAGTAGTTAAAGGGTGGCATAGAGTCGCTCAGTTTGAATGAGAAAACGTAGCCCAAAGTATATCCGCAAGGTCTATCAGCCGCTCACTTTTAGCGTGCCCCTTGCAGAAGCGTTTTTCATTATTTACACAATTCTTCTCAAATTAGCGAAGGAGAGAAATGAGTATTCGAGGAAATTATAACTCAACCTCTGTGTCTCGATGCAGAGCAAGCAAAGACTTCAGGGGCAAATACCTGTCTGCTTAATTGTAATACATTCCAAATTTTTGCAGCACCCTGGTAACTCATAGTGGCTGTCACACAAGTGGACGTGCCTTTTCAGTTGAGGAATGTCGATGAAAAGGCGCCAAGAGAGGGATTCGAATCGACAACCTCCAATTTACGGGACACTACAGGGACACTACCAGTAACAGCTTTTTCAGTCACGCAGTTCCAAAGCTGTAAAGTTAAATACATCTCACAATTATTTTTGTTTTCCTCTCCCTCTGGGTTTCATTAAGTGGGTGGAAGTTGATTTTGCTTCTTCGATTCCAAGCTTTTCACATTCCCTTCGATCTGGAAAAGTTTGTACATGGCATGGATATGGCTAGGTGGCTTCTTTTAGGTTGCTGTTGCGTCTTACGAGGGTTCAAGAGTGACACCACAATTGAGAGTCGGCATTGATTCACTTTGAAATTATAATATAAAATAAACCTTTCTTCTCCAGGACTCAAGTGCTCTGAAAGATGCTCTGTCTGTTGCTGAAAAGGCAAGCACACACGCCTGGGCGCCCCGGTAGTAGGCCTTAGTGAGAGCGTCAAACTCCTCTTGTCCTGCTGTGTCCCAGAGCATGAGACGGACGTCCTGCCCACGGAGAAACAGTTCCCGTTCCAAGAAATCTACCCCGATGGTCTTCTTATATTCCGCCGTGAAGACTCCCTTGCAGTAGCGTTGAATGAGGCTCGATTTTCCCACGCCTCCGTTGCCCACCACAACCACCTTGAGTGCCACTTCCAGCTCTTCTTCGCGCATTGCTCATTTGCTGCGACACAGAATAACAACTCAATTAGGGGGACCGTGATAGATAGGAGCAAAATTATGAATTTCGGACAATGGAATCCTTCCAGTTTTTTAGATATGATGACGCTCTTATTTGCTGAGGAAAAGCCAAAAGCACACATACACACAAAAACAGAGTTGAAGAAGTTACTCGACAAAAGGAACTTGTTACGAGTTAAGTTACTGTGTGCAAAATGTAACAAAGTTAATAACGAAGTTAGAGGTAATGAAAATGAACTTGGAGTTTCAAGTTACTTTGGAAAAGTAACGAGTTACTTTCAAGTTACTTGCTACATGATATACACCTTTTAGTGCTTGACCTTTCTATAACTAATTCAGATCATAATGTCACAATGGGTGGTGCAAGACGTTTTATAATACTTTTGCTGCATCAAAATTGTACCAGTATCTGATACAACAAAATACCATACCTTTATGTGCTTCTGCAGAGTGGCATTTCATGATTTCGTTTCCAAAATGAAATTGTTCAACGGAGCACAAAGCAGACATAGAAATTTTAGGTTCTATGGGTGGTTGTCCTTTGCGCATATTTCGTAGAACCACGCCAAATGTGGCATTTAATCTTGCTACACAGTGGCCATTATAAATACACTGCTCGTCTCTATGATGAACATCACCTGAGTCTCCCAATATACAGGGTGTCCCAGAAAACGTGTCACTGAATTATAATAAAAAGCTATGCCACCTAGAATCACGTGGTCAATGGCATTTGTTCTTACTAGGTTCTTGCCCCCTCCTCATGTTAATGTCATCTAACTTAAGTTTTACTATGTCAATTTTTACAAAGCGAACTTGAAAATTTGCCGAGTAAAGGTCACTTTTTTACCCCACCAATGTGAAGCGCATGCCAAATTTATTCAAGTTCATGATAACTGACAGGGACATTGAGGAGCTATCCCATCGGAACAAATAGTCGAAAAATGTTTTCGGAACGTCCAGAACCTAGCGCTCGACAACTTTTTGCACGCCCTCGTTGTCAGTCCGACGAAAGGAGGTTGCTAAACTCAGCCCAGGGGTTACACAGGGCTTGTAGAAAAAGAGAGAGTTCTTGAAATTGGGAGATGGAAGGCATGATCCCAGTCAAAGCCGGATGCGATACGCCATACCTGTCTTCTCTCTTTCTACTATCCCTGTGTGGGCTGAGTTTAGCTCCTTTCGTCTGACTGACAACAAGGGCGGCCAAAAAGTCTTAAGGGCGTCATGGGTGTTCCGAAACGCATCGTGTTGGGCTATTTTTTCAAATGGGCTAGTTCCCCAATATCCGTGGCAATTTTCATGAACTTGAGTAAATTCGGCCCGCGCTTCACATTGGTGGGGTAAAAAAGCGACTTTTACTTGGCAAATTTTCGAGTTCAGTTCGTGAAAAACTGACATAATAAAACTTAAGTGAAATGACATTAACATCAGGAGGGGGCAAAATCCTAGTAAGAACAAATACCATTGACCACATGATTCTAGGTGGCATCGTTTTTAATTACAATTCAAAGACACGTTTTCTGGGACACCCTGTAGGATCAGAACACACTTTGCAGAGTTCACCACGGGACAACAAGGGAGCGGTGTCAGTAGCGCCGTGCACAGATACAACCAGCACACGCATGACAGCCGTATCATTAGAGGGGGAGGACGCAGCTTGCGTTATTTGTAGATCAGAATTGAACAAAAGGAACTTTGAACTTATCGCAAGTTACTTTGACAAAGTTCCCTAAAAAAGGAAGAAGTTCCTCAAGAAGTTACCGGAGGTCAAAAGAAACGAGTTTAGTTAAAAGTTGCCGAAAAAGTAGCATAGTTACCCCCAACACTGCAAAAATGTTACGCTCTATAGTTCCACCAAATGCATGACACACATCTGCGACAATGTCTGTTTAGTTCAAGTGTTGCATAACTTAATTAACAGCAGACTTGTACGGTAACTTGAGTAGAGTACTTAAGTTACTTAAGAGTACTTCTCTGCGCATGACATGGAGGTTGAGCGAAAGGTTCTCTTTTGTCTGTCCAATGCGCTGTACACACTCTAAGAAAAAATAGAGTATACCCAACTCTTTTGCCAGTGTAAAATCTTTGTCACTGAGATCACTCTTATGTAGTGTAATGTTCACTTCTTTTTTTTTTTTTGAAAGCATAAATGTTACACCGTCATCCAGGAGTGTAACTTGACTCTTGAAGCAAATAAAAATTACTCTACGGAGATATGGGGTAAGTTTATGTACCTGACTTTCACTGACGTCACTTCGTCATTGCTTTTTGTTTATTGGTCAAGAGTGCCCTTTTAACGTTCAGGCCATGTGCAGAATGTCATCGTGGGCCTACACACAATGAGATGGATTATACGGACGGGCCTACGGACGCTGAGGCTTGGACTGACAAAGAGGACGGCTCAGTAACACTTTGACAGCCACTCGCAAACCGCTATTTCAGAGAAGTACACACAGTCGACGGACGACAAGCTGCGCATTGAGCATGGTATGGCAACGTCATGGTGCTGCTACCAACGCTGCCAGCGCATCATGCCCATGGCAACCGCTGCCATATCAGATTAGTGTCAGTAGCTGCACTAATGTGCTGGGTACCTTGCGTCGCCACCTGGAGGTGGGACAAGTCGCAATGCTCGACCACATCGTGTTACAGAAATATTACAGACCTCGCCCTAAACATGAAGAGCATGTGCTCATTGTGTGACAATCACCCTCACCAGCAAACGATTAGGACGCGGATTTGAAGGGAGACCTCTGGGTACCTTATGGTCACAAGAGTCGGCACACTGACCCCTGATGCGGCTACAAGAATGTAGAACGTGCTAGAGCAGATACCTTTCGAAAACAGTCTTTGAAGTGAGTTCCTATGCATCTTTTACATAGTTGCAGCACCAACAGTAAATCACCACAAATTTTGCTCAATTTGAAAGGAACAGAGTCTGTTGTATAGAACAATTCACTTTGAAAGAAACGTTGGGTTTCTAATTATGTTTTTTTACTGTGTCAACCACGTTTGCTGCTATTCAACAGAAAAATATGTCTTGCAATTCCTATACACATGTTCAAGCTTGCAGACTAGGAAAGGGAATCTCAGAATAGTAAGTCAGGCAGTGATGTGTAAGAGTAGACTATATATCAGAATAAAAGTGTAAAAGAGGAGAGTAACATTTCCTGTCTCCGTATCTTTACGCTCCCTAAGAGTATCGTTGACACTTTTTCATGTGTAACGGGAACCTTGGCAGGATAAAGTATGTCTCGGAAGAGTAAGGTGGGGTGATCAGAGTAAAGACGATCGCCAAAGAGTAGAAAGAGAGTAAAAGTCATTGTTACACTCCATCTATTCTCTTTTTTCTTAGAGTGCGTGTTCTTCAGCGTCCGAGATATTCGGGACATGCACGTCTCCTCTTGGGAAGAAGTGGCGTGTTTGGGAGCATGCATGAGGCGATGCGTTGTCCCGAAGCTGTGTGCCCTGCGATTGTGATGTGTCATTCGTGAATGAACCATTCAGAGTGAACGACTCACTTTCTTCAACTGAATGAACACATTCATCAGTCCAGTTCACCTCAAAGTTTGAGAGTCGCTGCTTTCAGAGCTTCCCCACGACTCTTCCGCGGTGGGAGGAAGGAACGCGGCCGCAGAGGCGTCGACGAAAGTGGCGCCATCAATTTTCTCCTATCTAAAAGAGTAAGAGTGTTGTGGTGTCTCCATGTCTCCATGGCTCTCCCTAAGCGCATGCGCACTGTACATGCGCGGAGCAGTGATCAAAGAGAGGGCTATTCACGTCGGAACTGAGGATGTTAAGGTGGAAGAGAGTGAGTTCTGCCTGCTCAAGATGGGCGGCATGTTACACCCTGGGAACAGGATATATGAGGAGAAGAGATAGATAAGGTAATTAGTGGTTGAAAAAAGAAGACGAAAAGGAAAAAAAAACTGCAGTTCAGTGGATACTGAACTGCTTGGAGCGGTGAACCGGTGGACATGACTGAATCACTGAAATGTATGAGTGCATCTGACACAGTTCATTCGCTCTCGTTCATTTCATTCAGATGTGCTCTCACGAACAGTTCCCTCGACCAGTTCAGTTCATTCTGACGCGTTCTCAGGCGCGCTTCATTCAACTTGTTCTCACGCATTCTTGGGCTCGTTTCATTCAGTCAGCTCAGTGTTCTTTCTTCCGACGCGTTCTTGGTCAGACATGCTTGCCGCCGTTCCTCCCTTCCGTACGCGTGCATTCTGAAGTTGTCTGGCGTTATTGTATGTTCCTGCAGGCAAGCTGGATGAGGGCAACAGCTGTTCGCTGCCTTGAGAATCGTATGTTTCACCTGGGGATTATCCTGACATGCGTTGCCTGTCATTTTGGTGGTATTCTAGCTTGCCAGGAATGCTGATATTTCACGTGCTTGTGTTGCCACGATTTTCAACTGCAACTTGCATGTTAAGGGAGCTCTATCAATCTCGTTCTTCTCCTGTGCCTCAAGCACTGAGCGTCTGTTCGTTATGTACGATTTGGGAGGATTTGCAAAACTGTTCGCAAGTGTTACGCTGACTTTGTCAGTTCGAAGAATCCGCAGTTGTGTTGTTGGCGTTCTATTTTCCAGTTATTTCGCCTTCCTCTGGAAATTCCATGTTGATGTACGCAGTTGTCGCCAATATTCCTGAATAAACATAGAGAAAGGCGTTCGTGTACCTGTCTGCGTGGTCAGCATATAGCAGCATCTCATCTGTCCAGCAATTGGAGCTGGTGCCGTTGTTCACTTGCGTTTGCATTCAATCTTACCTCGTGACGTGAAGGATTTCATTTACGAGGCTGTCTGTAGCAGAGTAGACGAAGACAGAAGGATGGACGTGAGGTGAAGGTTTCTATACTTATTCTGATCCGCGTTGTTGATCTCAAATTTGCTATCGTGTGTCTTACTCTCAATAATGGTATTAAATTTGCGGTATCAGCTTTAGCTTTCTCTTGTTTATTAAGAATGTACTGTGCTGCGCAACCGCAGAAGCTGAACTTGCTAGGGCTGTTCAGGTCAAACACGTGTATGAGTCACGTGGTGGCATGACATCACGAAATTGTGAATGAATTGACTTCTTTTAACAGTTCACTGAGTTTAACTGAACTGAATGAACGAGTTCATCAAATTGAACTTTTCTGCCCATAACCATCTAAGCTGCGTGTAAACCAGTGAGACCCGTATCAGGCGGGTAAAAGACTGGAAGGCCCGTGCCGAAAGCCGTAGCAAGAGAGGGCAAGTAAAATATTAGTAACCCTTTATGACAAACGAGAATAACAAAGAGGAAAACGACAGTAAATTCTGTCGTTTTTGTAGAGCATTCGTTCGCATCTGTAGAGCGCCTGTTCAATATTGGGGGTATTGTCTATCAGATAAGAACTCTGAAAAGAAGTTGTGTAATGCAGTTTTTCATGCTCTTCGTACGCACTTCTTTGATAGCGAATTCCAACTGTTACGTCAAAGTACCTTGAAAGTAACGAGTTACTTTTTAGAGTATTTAATACAGTATCTCAAATACTTTTCAATGTTGGGTATAAAGAACTGTACTGAGTTACTTTAGCCTCTACTTTAGTAACGATCCCGGTGCGCAGTAATTTAAAACTTGAATACTTTTTGTGAGTATCTTGTACAAGCCTTATTAGCAGCTACTATACCTGCCAAGTGTCCCGCGTAGAGAAAAAGCTCCAAGATTCGGTATAAGCGACTCTGTTGTGGCACCGAATGTCAGAACAGGACAAACCATGCAAGACCCTTCAACACTGGCAGCTATTAAATTCATCGGATTACTTTACAACAAACTTGCTCAACTTTTGACAGGTTTGACGTCAAAGAAAATGGCGCTCAAATCGAAACTAACAAGTCAAAGCAGTCAAGTCAACTTACGTAGATGATAGTTCCGAATTCCAAACTTTTTATGTGCAACTAATTCAAAAAATATTCGCTAGGACTAATCTTAAAAATTGATAAATCCAAGAAATGCAGATTATACGCTCTAGCTTTTACGTTTTTTGTGTTTTTTCTTTTTTTTTCAAATACGACATTCGCTTTCGCTGTGCTCGCAGTGCTCGTGTGTGTCGATTGCGGTGTTTGCCGGTTAATGGGCTATTATTGTTGTGTTTCTCTTTTGTCAAAAAACACACGCTGAAGAAGCCGATCTTTAAGCTACGCGTGCAGTGTATCCGCATCTGCAAACGCCGGCACCAGGACTCGTATTCGTAGTTTATAAATTGGGAGGTTACTGTGTTACTGTGGCAGGCAGTGATTCGCGATACATGACGCGAAGGTTTTGAGATCCGTCGTATTTAGAGTATTACCGCTGAGTCACTAAACTCATAAAGGATGTACAAAGGTAAGCTTACGGTGTAGTCTTACGACAACAAGCACCGTAAGGACATCTTCATGCTTCGCATGTGCGTTGATTATTATCACGTTTTCTTGCAGAACTCGCCATTGTATGCACATTATACACATCACCCATCGTTTCTCATTATGCACGTATTTGTATCTGCACAGACAGCTGGTACTGCAAAGTGTCAGGAAGCCTATTAATGCCGTACTCCACATTATTATACTTCAGCTGCCTTTTCTTTGCTCAACTTATATTGTGTGGTCTTCTTTTTCTCTGGCAATTCTATTCGTGACTGAGGCGTTCCTTTTTTGCAGTGAAAGTGAAATGGGGGAAAGAGACCTTCCCTGACGTAGAAGTGGACACAAAAGAGGAGCCCATGGTGTTCAAGGCACAGCTGTTTGCCATTACCGGCGTTCAACCGGATCGACAGAAAGTTATGGTCAAGGGTACCGTTCTCAAGGTGAGAAATGTATTGTCACTGCTGTAGTGATAATGAGACAGATTACAATGGTCTCCCCAAACGACCGGCAAAGTCTTTGCCTTGGCCTTTGCCCAATATTTTATTTATGAACCAGAAAACGAAATTGTTTCTTCAGTTTATGATCTTACTTCACATGCCAGGGTTGGCATTATGATCATAAGTTCTGTCTTGCCTACACAGATATGAAGATAGTGTGCTTGCATAATGATGAAAATGTTGTTTCTGTCTGCAATTGATTTGCGCCATGGAACCAATTTAGCTGCCGCATCCAATCCACGTGTAATTATCTCTAGAATAGGGAATAACAAAAGCATGTCATCATACAGAAAGATATAAGCCACAGCTCAATGCCTACGTATGAAGGCACTTACCACGCATGCCACTACCTCAGCTGCGAACAGCTGTTCCACATTGATTGTGGCTCATCAGCACAGCGAATAGACATTAGAGTTTCCGCAGACAGTGTGTCTCCCCCAGAGTGTCGAACTGAATGTTTTTCATTCCGGTTCGAGGATAATGGGTCAGCTCCGCAGTAAAACAATAACAGTTCGTACATCATCGACTGTGACATCAGCACAGGCGCCATCTATGATGTTCTCTGTGAACAGGTTTCGGATCGCCCTGTGCCACGTGGTCACAACTGAAGCAGACCTAGGATGTGGCAGGAGTGAGGGAAGCTCTGAACTCCTCCTTCGTTTTTTTTTTTTTTTTTTTTTGTAGTATCCACGAATTTTATAAAGTTGAACATAAACACCACAAAGATATGTGAATGGGGATTTTTGCTTCTTAGTTATATGCTACTCATAACATTCTCTGAAGAATCACTTCAGTTCTAGAGAAACGGTTGCACCAAATTTGGAGGATTCTGAAAGAAAAAAAAAAGGCGAAAGTCTAAAAGAAGTAAGGTGTGTGCAGCCATTCGATTCAAGATTTTAAGACCGATTCAAGAAATGCTCTGGGGGAGCACCACCTGGAAACTTGAAAATTACAGAGATGACACGATAGAATGTGGTTTATGGGCTTGTTGGTTGTAGCCCATCTTAAGATCTGTAAATCAAAACTGATAACTCTAAAACACAGGACAGTGGCATGGGAACACTGATGGCATATGGATCTAAGCCTAGTTTAAAGATGATATGTCACTTGCCTGAAGCGTTCTTTTTTCTGGATTTCGGTTTCGGTTCAGTTCTGTACGTTGATCTCCCCAACAAACCAGTGTTCCACAAAATGAGCAGCACCTGTTGAGGCTGCCACACAGAGCCAGAAAGTTCATATGCTGAAAAATATAAGCCAAAGCTTAATGGCTATACATATGTGAAGTACATTATTTACTCGCATAATTGACATGCTCACCTAGCTAGTGCTCGCTCAACTTGGGCCCACACGTGTTAGTAGTACGTTATTTCCCCCGGCATATTCGATGCAATGCAACTCGAGCATCATTGCTGGCCTGTCTTGCATTGTGCTCGTCAGTGCAGCGACTACTGGGGTCTTGTTCCGGTGTTCTGTTGAGAGTGGGCATGGCAGCCAACCAATGATATGAAATCATTGAATGTGAACTAGAATGTGCAATAGAGGTGTGTGTCAGTGTGTCAAACTTGCATGTTTGACAAAGTGGTATTGCTCTTCAAAAAGGGGAATAGCCAGCAATCCAGGTAAGATAGAACACCTCGGGTCAGGAGCTGTCAATATTTTGAACAGAGGCCGTTCCTCTACTGGAGTTATTTGCTCTTATATGATGCAACACCTTGGTTTTCTCAGCAGTCTATGGATAGGTACTGAGCCTGGTCACGATGGTTTAAGAAGTGAGCACCATAATGAATATGCAGTTATACCAGGAGGCAGACTGTCAACGAGTGATGCAAACACTGGATGCTCCTGTTGAAAACCTCCTACAGCGAATGTCCGGTGACTATGTACAGGGTGGACGGCTGTTGCAGAGCACACTCTAAGCAAATTGAGAAAGTGAGGCCGCCATCTGTGGGCGTTTGTTGTTGCACGGGACGTGATATCCCCCGGTATTATTGGAAAATTGTTGAAGATAACTGGAACATCTTCAGTGTACAACAGAAGAGATTACAGCCTTGCATGGAAAGGTCACGATTTGAATGAAACAAGAAAATACCTGTAGATTGAAAGGTGCCAACTCGTATATTTCAGAACAGAACGATGGTTTAGTGTACCATGAATGTTGACTTGCAATCTTAAGCTCGGGTAATACACAATACCCTCTTAGTAGGGATAGATTTTGATGAAAAAACGAGTTAATTACGTGAGTGAGCATGTGTCACTTACAGTGCAGGCATTGAGCCATTTTGACTGCTTACTCCAGATTCCCCTTAGTATTACATAACACATCCATTTTTCTTGCATTCCTTTTCTCCTGTTTGTGGTACTCTGTGCCTTACTGTATCCCTGCTTTTATTCACTAAGCAAAGGGAAAGGACCTGTATGTGTAACTTTTTCCTTGAGTATTAGGAGAATATTGCTTACAAGTCCATTACACCAGCTCACTTGCCTGTTGTTCCCTTATTCACTAGGAATGGATCCAATTTCAAAAGGGAGTTTACATTTATGTCCAAATACAAATCAACTCTGCAGGCAGGATAGGTTTACCTTGAGAACGACAGCCAGTAAGGCATAAACACACAAATGTGTGTCATATATGCAAGAAGCCATAATATTACAATTTTTTTAATTACACATGTTGATGTGTTTATGCAATTTGCACAACTGACATCCCCAAGGGCACCACAGCAGGAAACAAAACCTTTAAGACACTACCTGCTTGCTTTGCCTTGTAGGATTGTGATACATTTGCACTAACTTGGGCTCCCAAAATTAGCACAGATGTATTTTGATTGTGCAAGTTGAACATACAATTTATTCAACAATTGCAATTCACTTCGTGTACATTTGCAAGCTGGGAAATGCAAGCGAAAGTAGCCTGCATAAGGCCCTCTGTTTTCTGCTGCGGCAAATTCAAAATTCCGCGGCACTGACTTGTAAATTACGCGATTTTCCGCGGCGAGCAGTCAACAGCTGCATGAAATGGAAGACACTTTATTTTCTTGGATCATGTGGGAACAAAAAATTTTATAAAATTACAGATTCAAAGCACTGTTGTGGCTCAGCATTACATACTTGATATCTTGTGTTCTCATCTGATGCGGTCTGTTGCCTGAAATCATTTTATACCTGCTGAAAGATCTTCCAGCATTTACAGAGTTCATAGGAACTGAAGGAGTTTACAATACATGGCCTGGAGAAGTTACATTTTTAGTACACCCCTTTTTGTTCTTGGACTGTAGCCATTATTTAAAAGTCTTAACTTCTTGAAGGCAACCTCCCAGATACCAAATCAAAATCCGCCACTGCTACCGCTAAACTGCATACGGGATGAACGCCGCCTGTTCCTCAGGTGAAGTATACATAAAATAAACTTGGGCTAATGTTATCCTAAGCTAAACTACAATCTGTCTCTTTCGTCCTGCAGCATAAACAATTACGTAAAGCAGGCTTCAATTTTATAGGGGCGGCTTCACCTCATGCAGGGAAGCGTCAGGTGAAGCCCACTTTCGGGAGGTGTCGTCCCTATTCGGTGAATAGTCAAATTATCCGGAAACCCGAATATTGGGTATTTCAATTCGCGAATCGGATACTCCGAGTGATTGATATTCGCTTCGAATTTGAGAACTCTGATATCCACACATCCTTAAAAATAAAGGATTCCGTGAAACTCTGCGCCAAACGAAGGATTCTGCGATTAATGCCGCGGAATCGCGGAAAACGAAGGGCCTTAAGCCTGCATATTTAGAGGCTTGTCTGTGAGGCCGATTGGCATCGTCATCACATAGGGCAGTAGTTCCCAAACAGTGGGTTGGAACGTGAACCTCTGAACGCGTCGCGACACGTTCTCAGGAGGGTCGCAAAACAGCCCACAAATTTTTTAAAATGCCACTTCGTGCCCGCTATTCTGCATTACCAGGAAGCCCGTGGCAGCACACCCGGCGGCTTCTCATACGAGGGGTGTTCAAGTCAAACCGGGTCTCTTCATTTTTCGCAAAAGTAAAATGGCAGTACAGGCAAGAAATTTGTGATGAAAGATGAAAGTCACTGGAAAGGTTAGCCAGCTGTAGGGATCGAACCCACATCTTCTGGATTTCCGGTCCAGGGCTCTACCAAGAAATTTGTTTTATTTTTCAACGTAATCACCAGCTGCACTTACGCACTTGTTCCAGCATTTCACAAGGGCTTGGATGCCAGCAGCGTAGAAATCCTTACCGGCGCGTAGCAGCCATGATCGGACCGCATTCTTGACCTCATTGTCGCAGTGGCGGCCCCCAAGGAACGCCTTCAGTGGCCCGAAGAGATGGAAATTGCTAGGGGCGAGGTCTGGACTGTAAGGGGGATGTGGCAGCAATCGTGGTGGCAGTATCGTGGCCATACTGAGCCTGAAGTCTTCTGTGAATTTCAGATGACTTTACGCCTTCATTTGCAGGAAACTTCATGACAATTCGCTGTTCGATGTGCGCGCTCACCTCGTTGTCGGCCATCTTGTCCAGCACGTGTCTTCTGTTTTGCACAAACTTTGGACCACCACGTGGTGAACGTGGAGGCTTGTTGCGTGTGAAAATGGCGAAAAAGAAGTAGCGCGTGCCATTTGCACACTCAGAGACATAAAGTCCCGGTTTGACTTGAACACCCCTTGTATATGTGCTTGCGTGCATGTAGGATACGCGACGCTTTCGATGCATCACACAGCCTCGTTTTCACGCCTGCTTTCACTTGTGCACGAGGGCCAGAATCTGTGTCGTGGGGTCCACTCACTCCCACTAAAGGCCACAGCATCCGCGTCTATCGTGGGTTTGCGGCATATGCTGACCCCCGCCTTCACGGTAACACCGCGCAATGCTGTCTTCTCGAATTAGAGCAGATGCCAAAAACCTAAGAAAACCGTTTCGCGTTCGTTGTCGGTGAGCCAAACATGCAGTTGTGCAAGCACGCACCTGTGCAGCATGCCATTGTGCAAGACTTTTTGGCCCAGGGAACTCGCTCTGTATGTGGCTCCAATAAAATGTCAGAGGTAGGTCGAGACATAGTTGTCTATATTTTCGTTGGCCGTGGGGCAGCGAAGTTTGGGAACCGCTGACATAGGGTAAAACCAAAAAAACGAACTTGGCAAAGTGCCAGTTTAGCGACCAATATGGGCACTGAAGCACACTAAACGCTGGATACTCAGCAAATCTGTTCTGCATCTTGTGTTCATCTGAAATGCGAAAAGTGCTCTTACGTTTTTTCACCCGATTTCACCCTGTTTTACGGCTCTTAATCCTGATTTTTACCCCCGGGGTTTTCAAAAATATAAAACCCCAGCACACAAGGCCCTATGTATATTGTGGATCAGACTTGTGCGTAACGCGTTACTAGTAATTGCGTTACTTGTAATCAATTACTTTTTTGAGTAATTTTTCGAGTAATCGGTTACTTTACTGTCAAAGTAATTTTTCAAGTAACCAGTTACTTTTCTGAGTAATCGAATACTCAGTAATTGATTACTTTTCCGGCAGAGATCAACCTATTTTTCAGATGCTCTGCCCCAAGTCGAGCCCCTCATGCAGTCAGCCTTTGTTGGGCCGTTCTACTATAGCAAGCGGAGGTCATTGTGTTCACGTTCTGGAATTTCAGGTCGCTCTCCCTAATCCCTTCCTACACCAGTGTGGTGGTACCTGAAGCTTTGGAGGTTTAATGAGTCATGGGGAAGCTCCATGCAATGCTGTTCCACAATCGGGTCAACGTCTTCACGGGCGATAAATACAGTAGACGTACAGATGTACTTGTCCTACACATTTTTTTGTTCGTGTTATTTCAGCTCTTACGCTGTTGAACCTCTTTTTTGTTTCTTGTGAATGCAAAGGAGTAACGCGTGACTTTTCTGCTCGTTACTCAATTACATTTGGAGCCGAGTAATTGGTAACGGTAATCAATTACTTTTTTCGAGTAAAGGGCACAAGTCTGTTGTGGATACATTAAAATTCAAATTTGGTGCCAGAAAGTTCTTGGTTATAAACAGCACAGCCAAAGCTGAGCTGAATGCTAATACCATGACTCTAACACGTGTGCGTGTCCCCACAGTGACATGTCTTTGTCTTATGTTGCCACTTGCACATTCTATTTGAAATGTTCTGCAGATACACCATGGATGAGGACTTTCAGATCCTCAAATATTAACATTTATACAATCATGTTGTATAACAGAGCACAGGGAATTCCCTTTGCTCAGTAGTTGCAAATTTAAAGAAAGGTGTGTGTTCTGCCTGATTACGAACAGCAGTTGTGCTTGGTTCAGCCATCTACTTACCCTTTCATTTTCCTCGTTGGTCACTTCAATATCTCTGATTGATTTCAGGATGACGACTGGGGCAACATCCAGCTGAAAGATGTAAGGCTTTTCTTGCCTCTCTCTGAACTATCAGCCTGATATAGTTCTTCAAACTTCTAGGGTTCACTGGTGCTCTTGATGGGTAGCAGGGATGCTCTGCCTGCTGAACCTACAGAGAAACCTATCTTTGTGGAGGACATGACTGAGAGTGAGCTGGCCACAGCAGTGAGTAGCAAGATATACATGAGAAGTGTTTGTGAAGTTGACATATTATCCTTGAGTTTGTACCGGAGACTAACATGGAGACGTCCCAAGCTTTGTTCAATGTTTACACTGGCTTGGTTTTCCTTTACTTCTTGCATTAGCTGTTTTATTTTATTTTATTTTTCCTGTACAGTTGGAGATGCCAGCTGGGCTCACTAACTTGGGCAACACCTGTTACATGAATGCTACAGTACAATGCTTGAGGACGGTGCCTGAACTCAGAGATGCCCTCCGCAGGTAAGCACCAGGTTAAAGTGGTGTACTAGCCTGAGTGCTCAAAGCTGCTGTGATGTATTCTGTGGAACATTCATGCACACAACCGTAGCTATGGAGCAACCATAAAAATTATGCAAAGTTCTCTCACGCATGATAGGATGAGACTGGCAAAAGGCTACCCACATGTGCACTTCAGTCACGATTTCATCTGTCATTGGTTTGCAGCGTTGGCTGTCATAAATAGTGTCCAAGTCCATCGGTGCTGGATGAAGCGTCATTCGTTACAAATTCCAGTGCCTGTGCTTTTGTCATCGTCAGTACTTTTCTTTTTCTTTTTGTGGAAAATGATCTTCAGAGTTGCGAATATTATGTCATGATGGAAATTACCACATTTGCAGTATGTGATTCAGTTTCCTGAAAGCAACATTGATAGACTGGATTTTATTATTTCACTCTTCTGATAATATCTATAGACCAGATAAAGACCTTAAAAAGGTTGTGTGCAAGTTCGAAGCCTCTTTGCGTCTATTATCATCTCACACACTCTTGAATGCAATTGTCTGGGCTTTTTTGGTCAACTGTCTCAACTACATGTAATTTTGCAGGTACGAGGGTGACCTAGGTGTGCTTGGTGCGCAATCTGTGACAGCGGCGCTGCGGGACCTATATGGAGTCATGGACAAGTCAGCGGTGGTGCCCCCTATCCTTCTACTGCAGGTCTTGCACCTTGCATTCCCACGTTTCGCTGAGAAGTCTGAACGAGGTGGCTTTGTACAGCAGGTGACTTTTTGTGGGTATATCTTCTCTGACTGGAGCATAAGAGTTGCTTTTTTTCCCTGAAGGATGCCAATGAATGTTGGACAGAGTTGGTACGGATGCTTCAGCAAAAGCTGAACCCTGTGAACCACAGTCCATCAGAGACGGGACCCAACACCAACAAGTTTGCAAACTTTGTGGATCAGTACTTTGGGGGAATTGTTGATGTCACGTATCCTTTTCCCACAGTATTGAATGCAGTGGTTGATGATCAACCGGGGTTGTATCGCAGTGTGGCCATGTCCATAAACATTGACATGACACATGCTGACAGCAGGGGAGAGACCACATTCCCTCTCTACCCTTTTCCATTGTTATGTTCTCTGAGTGAACAGTGCTTCCATATGTTATTTGTTAACATGTTCGAAATGCGTTGTCAAGTTCCACAATGCACCCGTAAATTTCATATTTCTAAGATTTTCTTAAACATGTTCAACCTAATACAGTCTGAATCCTTTAGAACGAACTCCAAGGGGTCGCGGGAAATATTCGTTGTAAAGATGATTTCAAAAAAGGAATGTGCAGTAGTATTATAGTCAAGACCGACCGTACTAGTTGCGATGCAATTATACAGGGTGTCCCAGCTAAATGCGAACAGATTTCTTAAAAACACATACAGTCAACCCTCGATTTATGAACACCCTCGGTTTCCCGAAAAATCGTTCATAAATCGAGGGATTCATAAATCGAAAATTCCGTTAAGTGAGTACTATCGAGCAAATCGAACAGTATTTCCGAGTTGGGATTGTGTTTATAATGCAATTTATTGCGTAATTTTGTTTTCGACCATGCCTTCTGCTGTATCAACCTCACAAAGAACAGACGTTAGCGCATTCACACTCTGTTTATTATGCAATACTAAATTGTTTAATATTGCTTTGGATTTTAATGGTTTTGAATTTTTGGGCTTTAATATTTCCTTTAATTTCTTTAGACCATGCATTCCGCTGTGTCAATCTTGGAAAGAAGAGATGTCACCACATTCGCACTGGACTGGTCTCGGATTTCTTCTGGGATTTTTAACCTCTGTTTATTAATCTCCGGGTGACAGCGACCACCTTATTCATCAACTGAGGTCAGGAACACTTGGTCGCACCTTGTGCAACCCCGGAAAACCCGTTTGTTGTTCAGATTTCGAGTGGTTAAGAACCGAGGGTGCAATACCTGGAAAACGTTTTGTCCGTTCAGCCGTCATTCAGACCACAGAATTATCCCTTTGAAGGTTTCTGTTTACCTCGGAACGATCCGTTCATAAATTGAGGGTAAAAACGCTGGGCAACTCCTGGTTGGTTCCCAGAAATTCCGTTCATTATTCGAATATCGAGGTTCATAAAACGAGGGAAAAATTAATGGAAAAAGTTTGGTTCCCCGTGCTTGTGTTCATAAAACAAGGGAATTCATAAATCGAAGGTTCATAAATAGAGGGTTGACTGTATTCGCACACATCTATGTATGATGTGACTGCTTGGTTTCTTGCTAGCAAACCTTTCAAAGATAACACTTGACAAATGCATCGTGCCTGGTACAGTGGTACTTGAGTGTGTGTTGAGATCAAAATTTTCCCCTTTGTAACGCACTCCCCCTGTGGTGCTACGTACTTGGGTGTCAATGATGCGAGTAAATAGGGTAAACCTGAAACTAGCGCACACACAACTCCGTAACAGACACCCAGGTTGAAGTGCAAGGAGTCGAGCGATGAGCCCCCAACCAAAACGACGGAACACTTTTTACAGTTGAGCTGCTTCATTTCTCAGGGTAGGTCTTAGCAGGTGACCAAATGACGGTACTCATCCATTACTTGTTCCTTTCAGATGTCAGGTACATGTTTGCAGGCCTCAAAAGTGTGAGTACAAAGATATCATTTCCTTCCAATCTCTTATTGGTGTCTCCCTACAGAGGTTACAAGAAACTATCACCAAGTTCTCTCCTATGCTCAATCGGGATGCGGAATACCAGAAGACAGTGAGTGAGCTTAGATATACTGCTGATGAACTCTTGGTAACAAGTTGTGTTTGCAGAGTACCATCAGTCGGCTACCAGCCTATCTTACCATTCAGTTTGTGCGCTTCTTTTACAAGGAAAAGGGAGCAGTCAATGCAAAGATCCTCAAGGTATGTCCCTTCTGATTGGTTCCCTTATGATACCCTTAAAACTCTTTAGCATTGAGGCTTCCCTGGCCTTGAATTTTGATTATCTTGCTTCACATCATCTACCCTTCCATGCATGAACCACAGTTGGTTATGTTTATGTATTAAATGGAGAAGCACATATATTCGATATATGTATTATGTTATGTGATTCTGTGAACAATAAAGTTGCTGAATACATGCCCAGCACCTATTGACATATCAGTAGAATACTATTCGTAAAAGTGGCATAGTAATTTCGTTGGAATTAATTAGATATGTACAGTACGAATATTCAAAACTTTGAATTTGAATCTAATAGGTAATGCTGTTTGAGCAGTATTCATAGGCAATTTTGGGTATTCACAGTGTTTGAATATTTTGGAATACAGTCAAACCCACATATAAACCTCAGTATAACGAAACTCACGGGGACTGCAATTTCTGTCGTCGTATCGAACATTTCGCTGTATTGAATTGAAGGTCACGTGCTGTAGGGAGGACCTCAATATTCCCTGTTGCAAAATCCCCCGTTCTCGAAATTCACATTCTCGAAACAAGGAAAATCAAGGAGAATGCTCAATTCCTTTGTGAGATTATATGCCGTGTTTAAAAACATGACATCGCTATTTAACCACTTAAAATTCACAGGTTTTCGATGTCTGTCCAAGTCATTTTAGCGAACGAACGACACAATTTAGCAGCCGTCAGGCTAAGCAGAGCGGACACTACGGAGCAGCATGTTGGTTAGTTAATTGTTAGGTTAGTTCAAGTTCAGTGTTTGCATCTGTATGTCCAGGTTAATGTAAATTTGCCATTGGCAGTTTCCTGCGCACGACTGTGCATTTTATAGTCAGATAACATTTATTTACAGTAGTTTATTTTGCAACAGGAATTTCGATCACTTTATTTCGAGGTACACCCGCCCTGTATATAAGCGTCGATAACTCCTGCTACTATGCGGAAAAGTTTTTCGTGAAAAATTATAACAACTACAAATACAGTGCCAAAGGGCACCTACGGCATTTTATTCTTGCGTGAAATAGCTGGTTATGCGCGTCTGCGTTTTGCCTAGACGATGCGGTTTCACGCATTGTTCTTACGCCTCCAAAGGCTCTGCAACTTTCTCTATATCATGTTGCGATCCCGCAAACCTTCTAAGTACGTCTATGGCAGTGCGTCTTCCGTAAGGCTTTCCGTTGCTACGACATGTTTGTCCGCATCAAGAAAATCATCTAGGCTGATTTCGTCACGTACACCGCCACGCGAACGAACTGTTTTCCACACACGCATGATGGCACCTTGCATCTCGTGCTCTTGTCAGCTTCGTCCTGTACTTGGCTGCAATCGACCAGTTCAAAACCAGCAAGAAAAAGGAAAAACCTCACAAGGAAAATCCTGAACCTTCCAATGACTCAAACTTCCTTTTGTAGGCACTAGACTCTTCCCGATCCTAATCGCGCATGCCATCCTTTGCTGCGGGAACAGGACGCTGCTTGCGCCCTTTGTTTTCGTGACCCTGAGGTCTGCCTTGGGTCATAAACCTTATCCCGTTCTTTCGCTGTATCGAGGCAGCGGCTAAAAAGTATTTCGTTGTAGCGGGAGTTAAAATACTTCGATCTCTATGGCCCTCTGCCGAGGAATCCAAATTATTTCACTCTATCGTGAATTTCGTTACATCACGTTTCATTGTAACAAGGTTTGGCTGTACATCGAACTCGAAGGGGTAGCAAAATAGTTCAGTATATCAATAATTTGATGTATCAGATGTGTGTATATTAGCAGCGACTTTAGCACCTGCGTGCAACACTAATCCCCCGCAGTCATGATGGATGACAAAAGTAGTGAAAATATGACACTGTATTTAACAATAACAAAATTTGTGACCTTACCTTGTGTTGTGGGTCATGAAGTTCAGTACACGAGTTTCAATCTTATCAACATGATCTATGTTTGTAAGGCTGGAGCCTTCCTTTGCTATGCAACAGTGATGAATAACTTGGAACGCTGACATCAGCTCAGTGGCTGGCGATGGCAATTCCTCATTGTCGTCGGTGCTATCCGCTTTGTCGGCACTAGCAAGGTCCATCACAATGTCCGCAACAGTCCTTTCCACCACAGCTTCTACAGCATTGTCGACACCAGCAAAGTCGCTAGACTCCCGTTTGTGGGAACGACGCCCCGAAACACCGACAGTTCATGAAGTGCCGTGTCCCCGTACACGGCAGGCTCCTGAACGAACCACACTTGTCACTCGGCACTTTGTGTTCTTCCGCACCAACAGTCCAACACTGCCAACAACCGTAAGCAACGGCTTCTTCTCTGGCCCCCTTGTTCACGTTTTCGCTCTTTCCTCCCACCCTCCTCCCCGAGGGTGCAAGATCGCCAGCTACAAGTGTTCGGGAGAAGCCCCCTTTTCAGAGGCACAACATTCAATATATCGGGTGTTCCGAGGTACGGAAGTTCGATAAAACCATATTTCTGTGCTATACTTTTACATGTAATTTTCAAGGGGATATTTTCATTGTTCGATATAGGCAAGAATTCCAAATATAAGGGTTCGAAGTATGCAGGTTCGACTGTATTACTGAAACAAGGTGAAGCACATTGATTGGCACAATTTCAAGTCAGCATTGTGGACGAGACCAAGGCAGCTGCAAAAATTCATGTATAGTAAAATCTTGTGTGCAGTAAGAGTGGTGATGTATTGCATTTCATGCTGACCTGTAACGTAATCTGCTCAATTGACATTCCCTACAATAAATTATGCTGACACTTGTTGATCCATATGTCTTCTTTTTCAAATGTATCATTTTTATTTGTTCTTCTGCTTACGGTCACCTAGCTGGTATAGTCTTCTGTTCCCATGAGGCTGACTACGGTATATCTAGTCTATGTGACTATGTGTTAGTCTTCATGGTATATATTTCCATTATTTGATGTTCTGGTATGATCTTTCTATCTTTCCCACTGGGTCTGCAACATGTATACTGCCATCTTTGCGGGACGCAGGAATGCGCCATGTATGTTTGCACTGCGAACACAATTGTGTACTATCAGAATTTTTCATTGTTTCTTTATAGTACCTTTAAAAGGGAGGCTTCGCAACCAAATGGATTTTAAGCTTGTGATATTCCCACAATCATTTACACGAAGAGAACACAGCTGTGAAATATATCATTTCAAAACGAAGGGGGAACCATAAAAACGTGTAACACAGCGGCTGCGACCGGCGTGGTATACTACTTGTCCGCTGAGTGCAGAGTGACGTCAATGCGGTGGCCTTGGGAGGGAAAAAATTTCTGCGACCTCCTCTCCACGTTCCTGTTTCGGTTTGATTGCTTTCTTATTTTAGGCATAATTTATCACATGAGGAAGAAACAAAGTTGATGACAGGTATACAGTGGATGTTACGCACAAACTACGATGTGCAGAAATTGTTTCTCTGATAGTTCCGAAGTCGCCCTTTAAGGTACTGTAAAAGTGGTTAATTTTGCGGTTTTAATAATTTGCAAATTTGTGTGGGAGTGCCTTTAGGGAATATTTCGCAGGACCTTAATTTCGCGAATTCATGTGGAAGCGTACGGAAGTGGAAATCGCGCGATCGGGGAGATTGGGGGGATCATGGCACTGCCGACAGTAGATAACGAGAATTAGCCGGCCTCCACATGCCGGCTGGTTGTAGGAGGCTTACAGTGAACTCAAATGCCGTAACAATGACATACATGCTGGGTTTGTGAAAGCAGGTATCGGCAATGCCAAGTGATACATAGGGAGTGACTTTTTTGGGTTAAACGCCTTTCTCAGATTTGGGGGGGGGGGGGGGGGGGGGGGATTGGGTGCTATTTTTAAATCTCTAATTTGGGGAGAAATCGGGCAATAATTGTGCCTTCAGGTGTTATCGGGTGTCTTGCCTATTAAGTCCTTGCCTAATGTTTTTTGTTTTTTTTTTGTGATCTACCAGCGCTAATTCCCGAAGACATAGACAGTACTAACACACATGGGTGTATCTCTGGGAACGTAAGTGACCCATTCTTACATGTGTTACACATAGCGACCTCTGTTCGTCTTTGTTACGTCACTTGAGGATTTCATACTGAATGAAATTCGGGGAGAAATCGGGTTTAACCCAAAAAAGTCACTCCCTAGTGATACACTATGCGAATAAACTACTGGTGTTGAAGTGGCATTTCAAATACAGAAATGTTTGACAAGAACAAAGTGTGAGAATGAAGGTAGCCAAATAGGTACGTCGATTTGTCTTTGTGGTGCTCATATCGTCGCGAATTTCAGTGCCCATACTTTTTCATCCCCGCTACCTATATTTTGCGGAACATTAATTTCACGAAAAAAGCTTGATCGGGAAATTCGCGAAAATAAAGTCCTCGCAAAAATTTATACTTTTACAGCAGTTGACATGCTTGGGAGTTTCCTCAGTATGCCCACTCACTTAATTAAAAAATTCCTTAGGACGTCAAGTTCCCCATGCAGCTGGACATGTTTGAGTTGTGCTCTGAAGAGCTTCAGCAGCGGCTCATTCCTATGCGCAACAAGTTCAAGGAGCAGGAGGACAGCAAAATGGAAGTGGTTCCCCCAGCTGAAGGCAGCACTACCAGCAGAAAGACTCGCCACGAACCCTTCTCCTTCCCGCAAGGTCTGTGTTAGTCTACATACACATATGTACTTGCATTGGGTGCTCTGTGCACAAGGACAGTACGCAGAATGCCTTGTTGTCCCAAGAAAAGCTTTTGGAAACACTGTCCTGCTTCCTCTTTTCTTTTTGTATTTCCACGGTCAGAATTTGTACTGTTGGACTGCTAACTACCACCGACTAAAGTATTACTACAGAAATCATAGGTATGCTGAGAATGCTGAACATTTAAAGGAGTACATAGGGCCATCCAAAATATTTTCAGTTTAAGACATCTGATGAAAGTATATGCGTCAATTTGCTGAGCAGCACAAAAGTTTTGATGCATGCAGTTTTTTTTCCCAGACAAAAACATACACAAACATAGCCGCGCTCGTTCACTCTCGACTTGCCCCACCCCCGGGGCCCCACAAGGTGGAGAGGGACAACCTATGACATAAAGTCAAGGTCATCGTCAGTCAGTCAGCCTTGGAGGTTGTCCGTATATAGGAAGTACCATGTGAATGACGGTAGCTGTAATGGTGGTACTTTTAATTTCCTCTTCCTAATAATGTGCAATAGCACTTCCAGTGGCAGCTATCGTAACTAACACTTAAAGGGGCACTAAAGTGCAAAAATTTTTACGCTTTCTCTCTCGTTCTCATGGAACACGCGTGGCAACGTGTGTGTGTGTGGGGGGGGGGGGGGTGCTACACAAATGACTACACATGGGTGTGCTACACAAATGAAACCAACTGAAAGTTCATGTACGCAACTGAATGCATCAACTCCCGGGTCCTAGTAATTGTGTTAAGAACATGGCTTAGAAATAGACAGAGGTTCACGTGACCTGTGTTTAGTTGGCTTGCCCCTTGAATGGACATTGGCAGTCAGCATTTCTTTTCTGCCAGCTTTTTACAAGTTGTGAGTCTCTAGCCATAAACCGTGGGCTTTCTCCTCACCTATGCAGATCCAGGGTCGAGCAATAGCGGTTACTATGAGCTGCAGGCTGTACTGACACACAAGGGCCGATCAAGTTCAAGTGGGCACTATGTTTCCTGGATACGGAAGCAGGCACACACAGAGGAGTGGTACAAGTGTGATGACGACAAGGTCTCGCTAGTCTCACAGGAGGAGATCCTCAAGCTCTCCGGAGGAGGTGTGGTGGCATTTGGTACCTTCTTTTACCTGTGGTGCTTTGGTACCTCAGTGACTTGTTTCTTGGAGGGCCCCAGGAAAATCACTGTGGGTGGCATAAAATGTACCCCAAAATATGGTATAAGTGAGGGATGCACTTTTTTTCCATGCTTATTCCAGGACTGTATAATCAGCATTCGCTAAACGAAACACCAAGGAAATCGTGAAATATGTTCTGTTTATCGTGAGTTTCCCCTACAAGACGCAGCCTGTCAATTCATAAGCCTAGGCTGACATTAAACGATAAACTCTACAAATAGTATATAGGGCAGTGTTTTCTTTGCCAATTGACAGCAAGTCAAGTCTGAGCCATAAACTGCAACATATTGCGAGTGTTCTGACCAGGGTGTCGAACCGCAAAAAATACGGGTTCGGTTCGGGTTCGCGTTGCTTGGATTTCGTTCCAGTTCATTTCCGGTTCGGGCGTGCCAAAACCCGAACTGGTTCGCAGCCCCGAACCGGTTCACGAACGGGTTCAACGCTTCCGTTTCATATCTCCCATAAAACTGCTTTTATCCGGAAATTCGCAGCTAATAGCTTACTGCTATTGTCTGCACCAATGTTTTTAGTGGCCGGGTACTCCCTTTAGCGAAAGAAAGGTGAAGTGGATGAACACTTGCAAATAGCGTCCACGCTGATGAAGCGGTGTAGTCCTGCTACTGTATTCCATACCTGCCATCTCTCCCGGTTTATCCGGGGACTCCCAAATTTCGTTGAGTCTCCCGATTGTACAGACGCGCCCTCCAATCTCCCGGAAAATTGGGGCCTCTCACTTTCCTTTAAAAGCTGCACAAACGCATTCCTGAAGAAGACAGCCCGTAACACGTGTTTGCAGCATACCATCTATGGCTGGAGGTCGCGGCAGATCGCGTGTTTCGTTAGAGAGTTTTAACTGACCGTTCTGACATTCCACTCCGCTTACGGTGATCCGCTGTGCACGAGCGGAGCGGGGGTAGGAAAATTGGTTTTAGCAGAGCGACCATCCCGTTTTCTGTGCTAACGGTGATCTCTGTCTTTGTACACGGGAAGTAGTAGAACAAATGCAGGTGATTAGCTATGACTTTTCCAGTAAAAGCAAGGCAGTACTGTTTATTATTACAGTTTTCTACATATATATTTGAAAATAATTCCATTGCTGTTGCCTTGATAATAATAACAATAATAACAGCAATGATTTATTTCCACATGGTGGTGGAGCCGGGACAAAAGGCTATTTCTAGCTTGGCGAGGGCCCCGGTCTCCTGCAGTACAGACGGTGCGTACATTCACAAATAACGCGTACAAAGATACACAGTTGCATACAAACAAACAAACAAACAAACAAAAATAAATACAAAAAAGTGAAAAACATGGTCACAGTCGAATACAGTACAGTAGATACAGTACAGTACATTCAGTAATAAACCTGAATATTCAAAAAGGCTGGCCGGCCTTCCAATAGCTATGACTAGGTCGACTTTGGTTCAAGCTTCTTGTAAACAATAAATTTGTGCTTGAAGCTGTCTGTCCCAGGTTTATTTGTGAAGTTTTGGAGTGCCCTGCAGGATCCTCGTCGATCCGAAAAACGCTTCCGGAGCCGCTGCCGAGATGCATCGCCCTGAGCTGCAGCAAAAGACAACGAGGGCAGCGGCAGGTGCTCACCACTGGCGGCAGCCATCTTGACACCTGGTAGTGCTGACCGTCTCGCTTTGCTCAGACAGCACGAGAGCGGAGCGGAAGCCACGCTCCGCTCACCCGCTAACGGCCAAATGTCGCGCGCATTGCGCAGTTGCGTGCTCGCTTGAAGGCTGAGTGGAGGTGGGACTCGGTAACGGTCAGCTAAAACTCTCTATTGTGTCCGTGTTTCTAGAGTGCTATCGTCCCATCGTCAGTCCAGACTGTTACGATAGTTTAGCCTCCTCCGATGGCGATCTCCAAACATGAGAAATACCTGCACGTGTGTGATGTGATGTGATAGAAGAAGAAGAGGAAAAAGTTGTTTGCTTGTCTGTTTGTAAGGGAACAAAAAGAGGAGAAATTGAACTTGTCTCCCGACTTGTTCTCCTACTCTTAACATAAATTCTCACCCCCACCCCCCAAAAATACTTCTATGTGCTCTACTCGCCATGTGCCTTTTCAAAGGCTTTCTGGGTGGGCACAACCAGCCGCGCAGCGTAAGCGACCACGTGTGACCGCTGTTCCTGAAGATGTTCCCAAAATGTGACTAAGCAAGCGAAACTGGTGTGGACGGACTAAGACCAGTGCCATCATCAGTGAAATGGCTGCGGCCATCGCAAAATGCAATGTTGGAGAGCCTGAGACGATGCGTTTTCGCCATTGTTGCGTCGCAGCCCCACCCGATAGTGGCTACTTGTTGCGTAGAGGAATCACAATCCAGTGGCGTCCAAACTTAATGCGTCCCCCTCTTATGCTGACTTCTTTTATGTCAGAACCGAAACGGTTCTTGCACATTGCTTACAAACATTGCAGACTGGTTACCCGTATTATTTTTTCTGGTTCTGCTCTAGTTCGGGTTCAACGGTGTCATGGAAATTTCGGTTCGGGTTCGGTTCGACACCCTGGTTCTGACCTCCCAAAATACAGAGACAAAATGGAGGAAATTGTACCTAGTTTCAGTGTTTCAATCAGAACATGATTGCGAGCAGTGCAACCATGTGTGCAATGTAGAGCACGTAGCTTCCTGTTTGTACTGCTGCTGTTATACGTGGAACCCAGTTTCACATTTTTCTAACGTATTTGTTCACGTATGAACCCGTTTGGGTAACATAATGCATCACTGAGTTTTTTTGTTTTTTTTATGGTCAGCGGTTTAAATGAGCAACTCGGAGGCATTTAAAGCATAAAGGAGAAGATATTTTTACAGACAATTGCTTGGTTCCTATAATAAGAGCACATACCCTCATAACAGCTAATAATTGTCACACCAGAACCTGTAGGCTATGGTTCAACACTCATTTCACCAAATGTTCGTCTCTTCTAATGGGCAGGGGTTGCACATGCCTGAGAAAGCCTGAAGCATTCTTTTGCACTTGTTAGCTCCATTTAGAATACCTGCCACTGCAATAGCTCCCAGATAAGGAAGATTGCTGAAATGCAAAACTGTTAAGTATGTACTATACGGCTACTTACTGGCTGTTGGGAGTGTTGCTCCCCGACCTCACTATGATTTTCTCAAAGGTGCATGCATAAAACATGACAAAAATGTGTGCCACTCTATACACCTTTGTAGAGGTACTCAGTGGGAACACGTTTATGGGAACAGATGTTGGGATACAAATGGTAACCTCGAAAATGGACTGAAGGACGCAGCATTTCTGGATCATGTATGAATATTATTGAGAGCACATTTGGCCCACATGTGGCGATGTTACAGAATAACATTTTGCATCCTTGAACATGGTGAGTAACTGGTTTATTCAGGTTTGTGGAAAACAGTTGATCGGCCAAACCTTTTAATGTCCAATTCAGTCCCTCTCAGAAGACGTGCCTTTAATGCTAAAAGCTCATCTATGCTCCTGCCCTACCTGTAGACTTTCCTGTGCCCCTTAGTTTGACAATGTGGTTGTTGTGCACAGGCACCCTTCTAGTCTTGGGTGCAAAATTGTGGAGGCCGCCTATATTGGAGGGTTGTCCAACAACGCGAGTCAGAGGTCTGTGAACATGTCACCGCTAGAGGTCGCCTTTGTTCCTCAGGACTTTCCTGGCTAGATTTGTTGTCTGAATAAACCGGTTTAACACTGTCAGTGTCCCTCCCTTGTACCTGTGCATTCTCACCAGTTCAGTGTCAGCCAACATGCTCTTCACCCTCTTGCACACTTAACACAAAATATATGTTGCCCATACTAAGAAAGCCCAAGCTATGCCCGAACCAGCTTGCCTGCCTATATGCCATCATGTCTTTGTGTATGTTGTTCACACATATTTCTTTGAAGATCAATGCTAGACTTTTGGTAGAAGTACGCATTACGGAGTCCTTTTTTTTCTTGTATTGACTTATGCAGGTGACTGGCACTGTGCCTACGTGCTCCTTTATGGCCCACAGATGCTTGAAGTTCCAGAAGAAGTGTAATGATGTATGCAAGAAAATAAATACTATTTGGTCTGCAGACAGAGGTATCTACATGTTTTATTCAGTTTCTTGCTCAAAGATAGCAACTCTGGCTTGGAGCAGTGCAATCTCTGTTACAAACACAAGAAATAGCGGTAGAGAGAATGAGTTAGGCCCAACTCCCCATTCATCATCTCAAAATAAAGTTGTTGAGTTCGGTCCATGTCAAAGGCGTTTCTGTAGTCGCTAATGGCATGATGTCAACAAATAACCCAAGGAGAAATGAGACACATCTGGCTTCCGAAGGTGAACTCTGTGCATCCTCCCTTCCCCTTTTGCGTGATTTGTGTGCCGTCCCGTTATCTGTCTGATCATGTCGTCTGTGCGGACACACATTGTGGTAGCATAAGCTGACGTCTTGTGGAGAAGGGTTGAAAATCTCCCAATGCAGGAATACTATCCCAAAAGGTAGTGTGAGAGTCAAATGGGAAAGATGGCTTGCATACTCCAAAAGTACAGAACCATACTAGACTGCACAGATATTTTTGAATTCTCAGTTTAGACAAAAGAAAGGGGTTACATTTAAACTAATATAGTACGACACGATCAGAAGCACCACACATTCTGTGAACTTCAGGTTCAAGCAGCACTGTACAATATAATGCCAAATTAAGCGACTGGTCCAGCATTTGAAAGGCCGGCTGCACTCGGGAATGGAATAGTGGAATGGAGTGTCCACGCACTTGTCAGGCTTCCTTTTTTTTTTTTTTTTTTTTTCTGCATGGAGCTGTGTTGAAAAAGGACCGTTACTGACAGAAAAAGCCTGCACAAGGGCTGTCATTCATTGTGGGAAAGCAGTCCTTGCAAACTGTGGCATAAAGAAAGATGCCGAGACAGTTCTCCGGGCATGCATGACAGTGGCTATCCAAATGATGGATAAGATAGGGTAGGACAGAATATATTTACATATGAGTCATCTTACCTTCCCCATCTCCAGGTTGTAATTATGAATTATTCATAGAGCCTGAAGTTTTAGGGTTTTACCCGATTCTTCCCCGAATTTGCACCCCGAATTGAAGGTTGCCTCTTTAGGGTGAAACCCGATTTTTACCCGGCAAATTGCCCTCACTGGGATGTCTGCAGGAACGTACTAATTTACTTGTTTGGCAGGAAAATTCAGTTACATAACCGTTTGTACCAAACCACTACAGTTAGTGTGAGCAACTGAGCCCGATTTCACCCCGAATTTAGCGTACTGGAAGTTTTTTTTCACCCGAATTCGCACGAATTTAGTGCCCACGTTTATTTACCCGATTTTTACCCCCCGAATTTAGAAAAAAATATTTCCCGAAATCTTCTGGCTCTAATTATTCAGGAGACCTTGTTTTGAATCATATCGGATACAAATTCTTTTAAATTCACATGAACAGTGTATTTACAAATGTTGATTTTGTGCAACAGTAACAAAGGTATTTTCCATGTGTTTAGTCTCACGTTACGATTCCCTGGAGCTCTCGAAGGCCCTGCAAAAAACACCTTCGATCATAAATGGATGCAGCCCAAAGCATGTGGAAGTATACCTGAAGCACCATCTGTATGTGGGCCTTTATCATAGCAGAGTCCTTAGTCAAGCGTTGCAACTCTGTATTGAGCAGCTCTTCACGGCGATCTAGGAACCAGCGCCCCTCTTTTGGTGTAAACTCCACAAAGAAGCCTAACCCCACTTGCACCAAGATGTGGGAGGTGTCCTCTCTGTGCCATTGCATTACTGTTATAAGAGATATCCTATAACTACAAATGCTATGACCTACACACAAGCTTGTACATAGAAGTTACATCCCAAATCCACCTGGCTCTTGAACTTGTCACCACAAGTTTCCTGCAAAACACAGAACCTATCAGCAGGCATGTTACGGTATGGATGACCCATATGAAGAAGGGTAAGGGCACATGGGTTGAGGCACATGCGTTACATGGTGATGAGGTGCGCTACCTCTATCTGCTGGATGATAGTGCGCAGTTGTAGAACGTCTGCGAGTTTGGAACACACCTTGTCCCTTTCACGGAGGCAGATGCTGCAAATACGAGACATGTTGCATTTTCAACCATTAAAGCAGAAAAATGCAAGACAAGATAACAGGTGACAGCTTGCAGGTCGGGTGGGCATATCTATTCTGAATGATTGATGCATTGTTCACAATGTTGTGTCTAATTAAGCATATTTACATGTACTAATTTTAGAATGTGCGTGGCAAGCGAGATGAATGATCACCACTTGTTTCTAATTGCTAGAGTCTATCATGATAATTCCATGCTTGTATGGATTTGTAAGCCGCCACTTCCGTGATATTTGAGGTATATAGGTGTAGAAATATATGACCGTTCCGTTTTTTGAAACCTCCGTTTGGGCTTGTTGGTATGTGATCTGTATGTTAAAAGCGCTAAAAAGGCGGCACATTCAAAACGAAACACAGAGTGCACAACTGTGTAGTCTTTTTAGCGCTTTTAACATAAAGGCTTTCTTTTTTTAGTTTGTATTGCGGTGCGGCAATTTCTTTCCACATACCGTTTTCTCAAGGCTTCCTAAGCTGTTGGTTTTGAGTCTGTCTCGTCCGTTCCCTAGTTTTTGTCCGTGTTCCCTACTACGTGTCCCTGTGCTTTCCCCTCAAACTCAAGGAGATGCGCCCCGAATTCAAACAACTCAGGGAAATGAGGTGCTGACGCTGGGAATCGAACCTGGGTCTTCGTGACCTAGTAAGACCCAGGTTCGATTCCTGGCGTCAGCACCTCTTTTCTCTGATTTGCTTGAATTCGTTAATTTCTGGGCGTTTGAGGCTTACGTGTGGTATCGCCCCTAATTGTGTGGTCTGCCTCGGCCATTTCTCCTTGTTTGAGATGTGTCCCTCATCGCATCCGCACCAGCTAGCTTGTCTCCTATTTCTCTGTTCCTAAGCTGCTCAGACGTTGTCATCATGCCCGAACAACTGCAAACTGTCAACTTGTTAACATTCAACTGTATCACCGTAGATCTTCCTTTAGAACATCGTTCAAGAACGATTCGTATTGCAATATTTTCGAATCCAATCCCACTTCGGCCATCTCTTCTGCCCTGGACCACCCTGGACGACAGCACCACTTCACCCTGCACGCCACACCACACTGGACGTCGACGCCTGAACCACTGACTAAACAATGAGAATTAAAATTAGCAATAAATTAAAATTGAGCTACCTAAATAGCTAAAATCTGAAGTAAAAAATTATAACGACCCTTTTATTTAGCAACCTTTCCAGTACATTTTTAAACGTAGTTAACTTTCAGCTTTCAGCCACGAGCGGCCACGAGACAGGTAGCCAGCCATACAGCCAGTAACCAGTAATCCACCCGACTTCAAATCCCATAAAATCCAATCCAAAAACAGGCGTTCAGCTTTTGCTGATGCTGCTACGGGCCCGAATCCCTTACATATGCTGGGATATATCATTTTTGGAGGTTTGTTGTAAAGTCTGTTCCCTAAAACAGTTATACACACACACACAGTCGTCCCAAAGCATTACCGGCATTACGGCATTGCATTAGTATCACTAGCGCGTCTCAGGGAGTTCGCACCCGTGAATCAGTTTAGTGGTGCGCGCTGATGACTCAGTGGAGACGAAATATTTATTGGTTGACATGTATGGTACTCATGTAGGATTCAGAACGTGTACGAGATAGCTATGGAACGCTTGACACACTGAGGTGCATCTCTGAGACTTTCGCCCCTTCGGTTTCTCGAGCGTAGATGTGTCAGCAATACTATGGATGGTTTGCTTTCTCGTTTGTAGAAAATCGGTAGTCAAAAAGAAGAGCAGCAGATTCCAGCCTTATACACCAATTTCAATAGATTGTGAATTCACTAGTGTTCGACACGAAAGGGTTTCCTTACGTTGTCATTTCCCGCCTTTTTTATCCGACGGCATCGGAAGCTAGGCGAGGTGTTACGGTGTCGACGACTCTGCGGATTCAGGGTAGTTGGTATGAGCTCATATTAATAATAATAATAATAATAATAATACACTTCCGATTGGGGAATCCTTCAATTTTTAGACTTCTCTGTATCGCAACTGCTTGTTGGGAATTCCGGAGGTGAAATCAAAAGCTGTTAAAGCAGCTTCTCTTCAGGTCTCTCCAAGGCAGTTAAGAGTGGCTAGGGTGGTAGGGTAGGGTCCTGTTTGAAAGCCGCTGTACAAATGTCACACACGTACGAGACTGCAGTCCTGGAAAACTACGCTATTCCAGTTGGGCTTGATTTACAATCGTGCAACTATGATTCAGTTACATTGGTAATTACTTATAAGTACAAAAACATGACACAAGCTCCAGTGTTTTTCCAGACAGAGTCACTGAGTTTAAAAGTTCATAACCAGTTCACAAAGAACGTAATGAACAGACTAAAATGCTATACAAATGATGACCGAGAGACCCTGGTGGATCTTTTCACATCATATCAGAGCATATACCATCTGGTGCAATCTGGTCTTTCTGGTGGCTAATGCCTTGGGCAGACACAATAACAGATTAGAAACCGAGGTAATAGAAGCCTCGTCCAAAGAGAAATGTGTTACTAACCAATGTGTGTATGTAAACCAACCTTAGCTATGTGGAGTTTTGCATGTCGCAACAGTCCATGTTATGATGTAAGATTTTGTCCCCTTCTCTTTGACGTTGGAGGGCTATGTCTCAAGCTTTCATTGCAATCATTTAATTAGAGAGCTACCTGTGTACATACCTGGTTCAAAGCGATTCATTTCAGACTGTTCTGTGATTCTGCAGCTAGAATGCTGTGAAAGTCTTTCCTGCACAGCTCCCCTCTAGTAGTTTGATCTCTGCACAATGGCTTAAATTTTTCACATTGGGCAGGTTTGCCAGAGTGGAAAGAGAGGCTTGTGCAGTGTTGTGCATTATTATGTAACATCTCTTTAGCACCTTTGTGTCTGCAACCCATCTTGTGAAGCAAATAGCTCGTCTTGTGACCTCAACTAAGCCTTTCGACAGGTTACAAGAGAGGAGACTGGCCAGGGCAGTTGAAACAGTGAATGGGGGTTATGTGGGAAGAAAAGGGTGTAGGCAAAAAGAAAATTGGTCGCACTCAGCAGCCAGCCATCACAAAGGTTAATTAATTTAGTCTGTTGTTGGTGTCGGATCATCCTTAACCAAAAACAGAAACAATGAAACAAGCTCCCCCGACTCCCACCTGCAATAGATGAGGGTAGAAATGTCACAATGGCGAATTCTCTTTTCTACCCTTTTCTACCCTTTTGGACAGGTAGTAAGAATAAAGCTCAAAGGGTTAGGAGCATCTAGTTTTAATAACAGGTTTACAAGTGCAGAAACAGCACTTTATCAGGTGAAAAAATCTAACTGTGCAGTGAAGTAAGAAGCAGGAAAGAGATAATAAAAAAAATGAACAACAAAATCATGAAACTTACAGTGCATAACAACAGGAGAAAAGTTAAGGTACAAGAGCTGGCTGGCGAACAGGCCATACAGGCAGAACAGGGGAAACAGATTTCTTATACAATACATACCAAGGGAACTGGCTTAACGAGGACGCAGTCATATCTTGTCTACTTTCGCTTTTACGCAAGGGAAGAAATCTCTCCCCGACATGCTGATGTTTGAGAATGTATCTTCACGGCATATATTTCGACTTTTTTTTTTTTTATGGCATATGACAGATTTGCAAGAAGTCATTCGTTAGCTGTTTTACAGAAAATGCTGAAAGCTGGAAACCATTGTTTTGTACAATGCTAGTTCAGCTCTAACGAAAAGGAAAGATTAGCCTTTAGTTAATAGTAAATGCTGCCTTCATTTGTAGCATTAGAAAGCCTCAACTCCCAAGCCATAGCCTTTGTGCAGAGCCTGAAGCATAACCGAAAAACACTGAAATATTTAGCGTTCAACCCTTTCCTGAAATGAAGTTGAAATGTAGGATTGCTTTTGCGACAAGGCTTGACCCTTCATTTTGAATGCTTTCAGCTTGAAAAAGAGGTTGCCTAGGGACATAATGATTTATGGTACGCAACTCGGTGTCCAGCTTTCAAATACAGTTAACGTTTCCATCGTAGAGCAGCTGTCAACTTAACTTTTCCAATGGAGTTGAACAGATCATTATCCAATTTTTCCTCACTGATACCACCATGCTTTTTCAGACACAGGGCCCGTTGTGTCTCATGTTGACATGCTGGACAACTTTCATCATGATCGTGAACAAGAGAAAAGAGTACAAATCACTTGCGTTCTTGCACAGGTGAAAGGTTGGTGCCGGCAGACTATGAACCAGCGCCGAAGCAGCCGTGTTTCGTGGTCTTCGAACAGAGATGGTGATCCAAACAGGTGAAGAGTGTGCTTTGATTTGCATGGCTGATTTGTAAACTGCAAAATTTTTGCCTGCAGTAGACGTGTGGTACGTCGCTGCTCTGTCATATGCTCCTCGGGCGATGACCAGTTCACGTTTGACAGCAGCGGTGAGCACCATGGTGTCAAGAAAACCCATGACCTAAAGCCTGTTTTGCGTGTATGTACACATTTACATTTCTCGTGTGATGCCAGAATTTGAAAACCAAAGGCACAACATTAGTTTAGCTGTAGTACTTGTTTTCACCACAAGAGGTACACTATGCTGACCTCCCCATTGGTGCCAGCCAGGAAAAAAATTGCAGCCGCAGAAGTGCTGTTGTGTGTCCAGTTGAGCTGAAAACAGGTACAAGTCAGAACAGTATCCCAAGTTTGTTAAAATTGTTTGTGTAGATCATTGTATGATAATGCATCGGAAGCAAGCCTTTAGATTGAATGGAAGGAAAAAGAAGGCCATGGAATGACAATCCATGTCACGAATTTCAGTGTAGGTTACCTTCAACTGAATGCAGTACACAACTGCCTTAGTGAAGGGAACGTGAAAAGCAGGTAGTGTGTTGAAATATAGGTATTGCCACACTTATGGTTGTAATATTGTAACAGTGATGGAAATTATATTCCAATCTTTGGATAAAATATTTGCATCTTTCAAAATCCTATATATACTATATCAATATACTATAACGTACTCCCAGTGTTTATGCTATAGTCTAGGGTCCCTAGCAGGGATTTTCCCAGCACCCCCCCTCCCCATCTCCCTCCGAGACAAAAATTCTGGGAATATCCCTAGTCTCTAGTATCCTGGCCATCTGTAAAATTCAGGTGTTGGCCAATTTGAGGCCAGCGGTGTTGCTCGACCAACGGCGATTTCCAAGAAAAAAATATATGATGTTGGGACATCTGTAAATGTGCACCAGAAAAAATATTTTTTCCCAACACAGTGTAGAACGGCCCTAGGGCGGGATCGAATGTCGGCTCCGTCCCAAAAACCAGGGCGCGCTTTGGTGCTTGTGGAGGGAATACAGCTATAAATAAATAAAAAATTCGAATTAGGTCGTTTTGAGGAAGGATAGAGACTGTGACAGCTTCCGTACCTCAAGCGATCAGTGCATTAAAACATACTGGGCAAGCAAAGTAAGCGCACATTGTGCCAAGTTTGGAATTTTTTTCCTTTACAAAGGTTCGCTAAAATCAGCCGATTATATTTTTCATCGATAGTAAAGCACCAGTACATTGCATATTTTAGGTCATGTGACAAATGGTTTATTTTCTGAAAATATGTGAAGTTAGCCTTTTGAGCAAATATCGGCAAATTCGGCGTGCAAAAAAGGGCATTGGTGGATGAGTTACAGATCCGAATTTGCCATCGAGGTACTCATCATTATCCCGGATACCAATACTGAAAGTATCTCTAGGGTGTTTTTTGTTTATCGCGCGATGGTGCAGAGCAATACTTTCGTGACATGCAGCGGCGTCACATGTGGTCTTTTCGAGTGTTTTTGAAACTGTCGGAAGAATAGCATCATCAATGACAAACTTTGATCTGTATCAAACAACTGAGACGCAGAGTGGAGGACCTCACGGCATCATTACCTCTCTATTTCCTGCAACATACTGCGGACGTTATGCAATACTTACGCCCTTATTGCGCCTTTCTGATCCTACAACCGGGTCTTTTGAGTAGTACTCCTATTTGATTTCAGAAGTGAATAAACAACAGTATGTTAGTGATATCAAACATCGTTTTATTTCTTCAAACACCCCCACACTGAAGTGGCCAGATGAAGGTTCAATATAGTATAACCACAGGCCAGAGCAATGGTGTTATTCCCTGAACATGCGGAACACACTGCTTTTTGTCCAAGTGGAAGTCACCTTTGTCCTCACATGAGTTGGAGAAACTGGCTCAAAATGATGGTACGTACTTGTGAGTACAGGGGCAGGAACTGCGGACTGGAATCGGGAAGCCAACAGTCGTGCTTCCTGCAGCACTAAGTCATCCAGGATCCACAGTGGTCTTGTCCGATCTGCTTCGCTTTTTACTTATTTTACTTATTCTTTTTTCAACTCCCTCAGCTAGATAAGTGTCTATTGTGTTTTTGGTTCTCTATTTCCCTTTCTCCCTCCCTTTCTACTGGTACATATACGTCCGGTTGTACGGCTACTCGTTTTTCCTTCACTCAGTGTAACCACAGTTAATTGGACTTTGACGTTGCTTTTTACTTCGTATTGTATTAGGATCCACAGTGGTTGGATGTCTTTGAGCTCACTTTGTGCCCACAAAAACAGTTTGTAAAGTGAAAGTATCTGGTCATGAAATGGTCTCTGGAGGCTGGCTCTTGCAGCAAGTCTCTTAACCGTACCACCACTAACACGCCGTGCCGCCGAAAGCACTCTTATGTACACATGCACTGCTGCAGTATCGTGTATCATTCAGTCAGATATTATCACAAATGATTTGTACACAAGAAAATCAACAGGGGAGCGATAGTACACCACTGTTGGATGTACCGTAGCCTGGGTATTCTCCCAGTGGAAAGACTGTGGCGCGTCCTGCACGATGAAACTGTAATCTTCTGCGAAGTCAAGTAAAACAATTGCTTCGGTTGAAGGAAGCTCGGACCTCAGTGCCGACAAATATATTGACTGTTCCTTGCTGATGAAGTGGTGGGACTTCAAGTTCTCCAGCTGGAATAATAGTTGGTCAGTGAATTCTTCGCTTGGCAATATGGTTTCTTTGCAGGCATATGTGATGCCCATGGAATGTTACAGTGTACTGTGGAATCTTACAGTGCCCCAAAAACTCTGAGACCAGGAATTCTTCTTCTAGGTACAGCCTGACATGACTTGCACCAGGGCAATTGACGCAGGATGAAAGCATACATTTCTGCTTACTAATGTCGCACACCATGAGTTTCATGAGCTCGGGGTAGCTGTTCCTGTATCTTATTGCATACAGCATCAACTTTACATGTTGGTGATACACAAAAACACACACAGAATGTGTACCAGGAGCACTGGCAAGAACGCACCAAGCTGGTCGAAGAGCAGCGAATGATGAGAATCCAGTTTGCAGGAGGGGTTTCCATTCTTCCACATCTCGTATGCCTCGCGCAGATTCACCGAAAGTATTCTGTTTTGATGTTCTTTAATAACATCCTTTTTCCCAGGAAGGCAGTAGGTTATGGTATGATCCTCGTAGAACATTTTTATGCTCAACTTGACCTCTTCTGCCAGAGGCTTCCCTTTCCGGGACAAAGGCTCTGCAAGAACGCCTTTTGTGGCCTTTAATTCCCTGGCTTTGTGAACCATTCTTTCCGGAGCTCAAAAAAAAAGTCTAAGATTCGCTGTTTTGACTATGAGGCAGGTGCCAGTGTTAATAATGCGGTCTTTTTAGCAGCAGAAACTTCATCTTCGTATTTTTTCTTGAGTTCGTGCAGGAGCTTCTCGTAATAATTCGCCAGATCTCTTTTGTCATCTGTGTCTGTGGCAACTGGTACTTCCAGCCCAAGCCCTTTGGCCAAGATAGACTCTGGACGCATTTGCAACCTCCTCAACTTTTTTTCTTGCGTACAGTTCTTGTTGGGTCATCGGCCTCTTTCTTTTTACTGGTGTTTCACCCAGGACTTGCAGTGAGGCATTCAACAGTGACAGTGGCTCATCATCGTGGGCACTCTCTGATGTGGAAGAGGATTCAGCTACAGGTTGCACAGCTATACCATCCTCTTTAAAACTGAGGCACCATTTGTGGCAGGTTAGGCAAACACAGTCGCCAGGGAGGAGACCCAGTGATGGCACCCTTCGAGATAATTTCATGGAAATCATCTGCGTGCCCTTTACTTTCTTTTTATGGACAGAAAGTGGATTAACACAGTTCCTCGAAGCCAAGACAAGAGGGTATTTGCACACATATAATTGGTTGTGGTACCCACAAATTCCGGTGATATCTTTCGGTGTCGCCGAGATCTTGATGATATAAGGAACTGCTCCTCATGTTGCAGGGTAGAAAAATCAACAAACACGCCAGGCGTTGCAGTGCACTTTTGCAGTCCAAACGTGCAAATGCAGGGAGCCACAATACCTGATGCGAGGGCAGCCATTTCGCTGGATGAGCTTGCCATAGGCACCACGTACAAAACGAGAGCAAGCTAGCCACAGATCGGGAAAGCCCTTCCCCAAATCATACGACGTACGCTTTCGTGTGAAGTAGTTGCGCATCTGTGGCCCCCTAAACACATCAGTGATGGTTTGCCACATCTCCTGTCTTATCTTGGGTTCCAAACAAAACAAATTGGCGACGTTGTTCATTACGGTGCAAGCACCAGAAGGTCACAGCCGACCCTTGGGACCATTGGGGAAGCTTGGGACCATAAACGGATTCCCTTGGCGCAAATCATTGCCTCGTCGCATGCAATGCTACAGGACTAGTAATCTGAAAATGTTGCCTGCTACAAGTGAAAGCTTGTGTTTAGTGTTCTCATTCTTTCGACAGTTAAAAAAAAACACTTTAAAAGACCACCTGTGCCACTGCATGTCGCGAAAGCATTGCTCCGCGCCATTTCATGTTTCTCGTACTATAGCAACTTTAAAAGTTCGTCACGCGCGATAAACAAAAAACACCCTGGAGATACTTTCACTATTGGTAGCCGGGATAATGATCAGTACCTCGGTGGTAAATTTGGATCCGTAACTCGTCCCCCAATGCCCTTTTTTGCACGCCGAATTTGCCTATATTTGCTCAAAAGGCTAACTTCACATATTTTTAGAAAATAAACCATTTGTCACATGACCTAAAATATTCTTCTGGGCAATGTACTGGTACTTTACTATCGTAGAAAAATATAATCGGCTGATTTTAGCGAACCGTTGTAAAGGGAAAAAATTCCAAACTTGGCACAATGTGCACTTACTTTGCTTGTCCAGTATGTTTTAATGCGCTGATCGCTTGAGGTACGGAAGCTGTCACAGATGACGCTATCCTTCCTCAAAACGACCTAACTTTAATTTTTTATTTATTTACAGCCGTATTCTCTCCACAAGCACCAAAGCACGCCCTGGTTTTTGGGCTAGAGCGGACATTCGATCCTGCCCTACGGCTGTTCTACACTGCGTTGGGAAAAAATATTTTCTGGTGCACGTTAACACATGTCCCAACATCATATATTTTTTCTTGGAAATCAACGTTGGTTGAGCAACACCGCTGGGATGTTTGAGCTCCAATGATTCTAGTACTATTAAGTGACCATATGTCCAGATTGTGTCGGAACTCCCACTGAGTCAGTAAGATATTTTGGCAAGTTCAGCATAGAGTTGAGATGAGAGAGAGAGAGTTGTCGCTTCATATCTACAAATATGAAGGCACACTAAAGAAAATACATTCTAGTCAAAGTTCTCAATGTGAGTGGAAGGCAGTGTGTGCAACGTAAAAAGAAAAACTGCATGGAATGTGGGCAACATTTATGAAACAAAAGTGTGATTTGTTGACTGACAGTACAAGATACGAAAAATTGCATCAAAGCCCTTTTCAGGCTTTGACACCAAACTTAAGTCAGAACTACCGTTTTCTGAGCTTGTGATTGTGCTAATAGTAACAACAACAAAAAAAGAAAGAAAAACAACGATACTAGAATTTCATATTTCAGTTAAGTTTCAACTACATCGGATATTTCTTGTTCAACAAGCTTTAGTTACTGCATTGAAGTTTATTCATACCTAGTCCTACATGATGTTTAACACACATATGTTCTTCCCACTGGGAGGAGAATGTACTTGCTGTAAGCATGGACATGGATTCTGTGAACGTGCAGAACAAGCACATGTGCAAATGATGCATACCACATGCAGAAATAGTGCACATTTGGACATGTAAAGTTTGCTGGCCAGTATTGTTAGCATTATGCATGACCAATACTTGCACAATATTTGCCTCTTTGAGGTGTGAAGGTTCAAAACCAAAATGTTACCCTAACTTAAATTAAGAAACCTGAAATGCATCAGCATACTTTGCTGATGATGTGTTTTAATTAGCATGGCCATAAGCCGGCGGCACCAGTGGAGCGGACATCTGTGCTGGGCCAGGTGACACTGCAGCGGTCAGTGCGTGTGGATGGCAGATTCCAAAACCCATGGCCGACCTGGAGGCCTCCTTCAATCAGCAACATTTTCAAGTTTGGCCTGTCGCGGGACAACAGCAACGTGCCTTGCAAGCAAGAGCTGGAGCTGGTGCTCCCTGTCATAACACCACGATTCCAGGAACCTCCTGAAGACGGCGTTCGTGTCACCTGGCTAGGCCACTCCACAGTATTAGTGCAGCTAGAAGGAATGACGGTGCTGACAGATCCCATATTGAGTGAGCGGGCCTCACCCAGCCAGCTGCTTGGGCCGAAGCGCTACAGACAGGCACCGTGCCAAGTTGACCAGCTCCCCACCATCCATGCAGTGCTCATTTCGCACAATCACTATGACCACCTCGACATGAACACTGTCAGTCAGCTCAATGCGCGGTAAGCTTCTCTCCTGTTTTCCTGTGGTCGTGTTCAACTTAAGAAGGAAAAGAAATCTAGTCTGTCAGATTTCCAAATATTACTGTGCTGCAGGTACGATGGCTGGACGCAGAGAGGTCACGCTCGCTCCTCCGCGAGATAATGTAACCCATCATACTCACTCTGCTTGTGTATTGGCTGTTAAGACTGGCCACATGACGCTACGTTACGTGGTGGCGCTGCAGTATTTCTCCTGGTGCGCTATTGCGTCCCCTTACCTCCAAAGGCGTATGGTTGATGGACTTGATTTCTTTTCCTTCTTAAGTTGAACACGACTATAGATGTGATGAAAATTTAGGATAACTGTGAGGTAACATACGGGATTTGCCAAGGGTGATTGTTCTACAAAAAGATGTTTATTTTCTAAGCTTGCAGACAAAACTTTAAGGAGGTGATGCCTGTAAGCAACTTTATTTCATGCACATGTGATATATTCACAAAAGAAGATGTGTAAACTTGACAAACGTGGGGCATAATGTACCACAAATGCAAAGCAGAAATGTTCTGTCAGATGTCACCCGCGGAAGGCTGAGGCCTACAAGCCTCATCGTGGTAGGCACCTTTTCATGTTACCTATAAATAGGGCCTGACTTTTTCGGGTTTTATTTTTGGCCAAATTCGGGGGGTAAATATCGGGTGATATTTTTCATTTGAAAATTCGGGTGTATTCGGGTTAAATCCCGTAATGGCGTATTCTGTCGTCAGGAATTCAGGTGATTTTTTTGTTTAATAAAAATTTGTCTTAACATGGAACTAATGTTTAGCAATGTTATCAAACTTTATTTTAATGCACGCTTATGAGTGTGCCACGCGACCCGGATGTTTTCGGGTAGATTCGGGGTAAACCCGAATTTTACAGATTTCGTTCGGGGGGTAAATATCGGGCGGATACGGGTTTAACCCTAAAAAGTCAGGCCCTACCTATAAACAATAGCTGGGTACTCCATTGCTTCCTAGGTGAAGCATAGTGGAAGGACCAAAATCAGTTGTTATTCTCATAGCTTCTCCATGTTTCGCACAGGTCCTTGAAACCCTTGAATAACCTTGAATTTGAAAATGCCATTTTCAAGGTCTGGACAACCCTGGAATTTTTCAACGGTGCTTGAAAACCCTTAAAGGGGCAATAAACAGGTATACGAGGCTTTTTTAAAATGCATTGTGATACGTTGTCTACAGCAAACTTTTTCAAAAAATTGTTGTCACAAAAAAGCAAATAATTGCTCCAAACCGACTGAATAATCACTGCAGTCTTTCGCCCTCATGCCCCACCCTGCGATCCTGGCGACAATAGCGACACGTCATTTTGACATCGCGCATCATCAGCCATTTAGAATGTGGGACGCTTATACATTAATTTTATTGTAATATCGAGAAGTGCGGTAAATTCTAAACATATTCCCACTTGTCAAATCCAAGATAGCCAGTTCAAACCGTACCAAAAAAGCTCAATATTCTATTTCATGTGCGTACTATGTTTTCAGTGCTGTATTGCTCTGTGAGGTCACCAGGATGTTCCCGCAACCGGTTCCCTCGCGAGCTGCAGCTTGTCTCAGTGGGGTCAGTCATGTTGTAAGGAAGGACAGACGTACAGTTCTGCCGTACTTGCCGTGCGCTGCAACTCGTCTTTTGTGCCTTCCGTGGTAGTCCGCGCAGAGCACCCGGTGTAAGCTATGGGCTCTCTTCATGACTGCTGTGTGCAGCTAATTTGCGAAGCATTACGAGAAGGCGCGGAGTTCCAGCGTAACTGAATGCCACGACGCACAAGCTGCAGAGGGCTGTGATAATGCTAAAGGGTCGCGTTTCAAAGCCCCATACCACCTTTTTCTAACCAATGATCCATCAAATTTCATTATCAGCTCAACGAGGCAAACCACATCTGCCCGCGCTGCTCTCATGGCTGCACAGCTGGACAGGTAGGGGTAGTTCTAAGGTCGCTGGCAGTGCTTTGCCCTTCTCTGATCCACAAAAAAATTTGATGTTTTTTTTTGGGACACGTGTAGCAATGTCTGTAAGCAGTATGAACAACGTACTGAGTGGGCAGATACCTGAAATGGACGTCCAAAGTTCACAGTTTTGCTGAACCATGGTTAAGCAATCAGCCCCTGAGAGCTTTGTCGTCGAACAACCTGTTACATTCTTGATACGAGTAGAAAGAGGTTGTAATGGCGAACATTATGATACCACATTCACTATGTATCGCTAACATAGAGACGAGCACTGAGGCGTCTAAAAAGCAGGAAAATCTGCAGATGGGGTGACTTTGAGAATTTTTAGGAAATTATGTGTCACAGCTGCGACTGTAGAAAGTACGCGGCCAACTAATGACAACCTATATATTCTGTGGCAAAAATATTTTCTCCTGCGCCTCATGGCCCCAGAGATACAACGTCCAAAGTTGATGAAAATACCACTGCGCAAAATTGCCGTTTCATGTAATTATTTTTTACGCAAACTCCCCAAATAATTTTCAATTTATTTTTGTCCTGGAATACTTCCCATAAGCTAGGCTCCAACATATATTGCGTATAAAAAAATCTGGGAGGTCGTCGGAACCAACCTGCCTTATCTCACGTGGAATCACCCAACTATAGTTTCAAAACCACAGGAGTGAGCACTCTTTATAATAGGAATCAGCAGCAACAAATTAATGGCGCCCTCTGTTATATTAATAAATTTTCCTTTCTGTTCTATGATCTTTAACGTTCAGGGGTCGTCTGTCATATCTGTGAACGGATCACTATTGTGCAGTCCCTGTATATTCTCTCATGTGATATACCTGTCACTTATATATGTTTTTGTGAAATATTGAAGCCCTGGTCATAAATTGTTTTACATCCCAGACAAAATGACAGCTGAGCATTAAGCGGTCCTTGAAAGACCCTTGAACTTTTGTTCAAAAATTCGGTGGGAACCATGTTTTCATCACCAATTCTCCAGTCAGGTACCACAATGAACAGACGAGACGGATCAAGTAACCTAGCTTTAAAAAGGAAGTTATACTTGCGTGTTGATTATCAAGATGTCGGAACATATCAAACCACAAGCTCGATCTTGTGTATGGAACACTTTTTGGACTTGACATTTGTGGGGATCTCAGACGGTAGACTCCGGCGTGACCTCGCCCCCGGGCACATTCCTCCAGTATTGTTCCCCCGTCCTCGGAAGTCCGGGGAGCGAAGAGTGGTGGACGAGGGTCAGTTGGGAAGGAGACTCCGGAGAAGAAATGTGAGTTGGTATACTTTCCGTGTCAGAGTCATTCTTGGTTGGCAGCAGGGAACGAACTTGGCTATTATAGCCCACACCCTTGGCTACCTAAATAGGAGCAGATCGCACACAGTGTAGAAGAATTATGCATCTTTTGAATGAATGAAACGTGAAGAAGGCATAATTTCCTCCAGTTTGAGGAAACACAGTAAGCCTGGTGAAACACAGCAAACATTTCCAATACACTACGAAAGGATGGAAGCGAAGTATGAGTGCGAATCATAAGGCTTACAGCACTAGATGCTGAGCTTCTGAGTTCAGTGCATCAGTCCCTCCAGCTCATGAACCTGACAATGTGCGGCGGCAGAACGCCTAACACTTCACTGAGCTTTATTGTGGCTGCAATCCCACTGCTGCGTGCAACTTGTAGAGCAGCTATCCCCTTGCGAGCTCATGATTCACGAACCTCACATGACAAAGGTTTAGCAACAACGTGCATCGTTTCTGCATTTTGGCTTCAACATTCCTCACACGGTGGACGGGGTTGTCACTTCGAACATCGCGCATGTGTCATACCGAGGCTGAGTCTCTGGGAGCAGGGGCAATTCTTTACAGAACAGCCCAACTGTTCATAGTGGTATAGTTGCCATGTTGCTTCCGTGAGAGTAGTTAAACATTGTGTGCTGTGCCGCAAAATTTTAGTGCACAAGAGTCTAATCTCTTTGTTGCATCGCTCATGACCAACGTTGTTGTGGGATATGAAGCCCCCTGAATTGTTTATTTATTATCTATGCAGTAATTGCATGCGTAAAGAAAGATAACATCATATCACGGATCTCGTGACTTGAGATTCTTCCGCCATCTTCATATTCATTAAACGTTTTGCAGTTCCCTTGAGCAGATGTCCTTTCTTCTTGCTACAGCATGTTTATCATTCTTATTCAAATAATGAAAACTCTTGCTTGTACTTTTGTGCATACACATTTATCTAGTGAGTGTTTTTGTGAATCACAGTGGAGAGCACCTGATTAATGTGTAGTCCCTTGAGCACAAAACGTACCCCTCTGAGATTCGACATGGTAAAATAAAGCACAAGGACACACATGGACCGCATTCTTTTACCATGTCAAATTTCAACCAACACGTTGTTCACCTTCTGGTACCCCTCCGAGGTTCATTATCCACACTGGTTTCAACATTTTCTACAAGTTTGCTTTGTTGCATCTATGCAAATTAACGTACGCAAATAAGTATGGTCAGCTCTTTAAAGACAAGTTTTGCATGCAGGTTTGGGGAGTCACTTCGCTGGTTTGTGCCCCTAGGCTTGGCGCACTGGATGGAGCGCATGGGCTGTGACAATGTCGTGGAGCTTGATTGGTGGGAGGAGAACTTTGTCCCTGAACACAGCGATGTCTCTTTCGTGCTGACGCCTGCCCAGCACTGGTGCAAGCGCACCATTGGTGACGATAATAAGGTGCATTCTTCTCTCTTGATATGAAAGCGGGTGCTAATGCCACCACCAACAGGTACTCTGGGGAAGCTGGTGCGTAGTTGGCCAGCGACATCGCTTCTTCTTTGCTGGAGATACGGGCTACTGTGATGTGTTCAAACAGGTTGGACACATGTACGGGCCCTTTGATGTGGCAGCCATTCCGATCGGTGCTTACGAGCCCAGGTATAGCACTTCATTCTCCATAATAGACTGTTAACATGATGCCCTTTTGTCATTGTATGCTGATCTAGCACTTACATGTGAGTTCAGGCTATTTACTTTACCAGTCACTGGTTGCTCTGTGCATGACTTGGCATTTATAAAGCTGTGAATGTTTATGATTTGTGACGTGCAACTCTCCCACGTTTACTGTCTAAGCTGTGAATCTGTAGCACCATGATGAAGCAACTATCTACGTATTCGAGTTACATTTTATAGCTGGCTAACACAGGAAACCAGGGTCTCTACTCATTGTATGCTAGCCTGTAGTTGCATGCTATCAGACTAATCTGTTAGCTCTTGTTTGAGCAAATGTTGTTGCCTGCAAAATAAAGGGAACTCCATGTGACAACGCACGGGCACGTTGTCATGTGGTAATTTTTTTAATGTACTATTAAGTTGGGCTTTCTTCTTGGGCTGAAAAAAACTTAAGAAAAAAAAGCCACCCAAAGCATACCCTGTTGGAAACACCTTAGTGAAGTGTTTCTGAATGCGCTCTACTACTGTCCAATTGGTATTTCAGCCCTTCGTCCAATATTTTATTATCCAAGTTAGCTAATTAATCCTATCTAATTAATTAATGAGGCAGAATGAATGAGGCTATGAACATTCAGTTGATTCCATTGACGTAGTCCCTTCTTAGAACAGAATTCACGTCTAATTGTCTTTCTGATTGTTTATGTGGCTGACACTTAAGAAATTTCATGTAACGTTTTGGCATTACAATTAGGTGTATGGTTAAATAAATTAATGCAATTAATTGAACTTTTAATTATGAGTTAAACAATCCAATAAACTAAAAAATTTAAAGTCATCAACGTAAATATGCATGGATATTAGTACGCATAGACGCACAGGCTTAATTTGTGTTATTTTTTGTTTTCTGCTTCTGTTTCTCTTTTATTGCCATGGAGCCAACTTTTGTCGTTGTTTTTTTGTCTTCTGCTTCTGTTTCTATTTCAGTGTAACCTTACATTTTCTACAAACCATTATAGTGTTCAGTTATTCAGTTAGGATTACTGTAAAACACCATATCAAATGTATTGACATAATCTGACTCATCAACTGCTATATTTCCGGATTCATCAGCCTTGTTGGCCTTTTTTATTCACGGACCTCTCAAGCGGAGAGAGCCCTCCTAGATTTTAAAATCTTGGTGCATGTTAGTTGAGACACCCTGTAAATGGAATCATTTAACAGGCTGCCTTTAATTGTTGTGCAGATGGTTCATGAAGTACCAGCATGTGAACCCAGAGGAAGCAGTGCTGATCCACCAAGATGTGCGCAGTCGAGCAAGCCTGGCAATACACTGGGGCACCTTCTCTTTAGCAAATGAGGTGTGTCCTTGTACTCTCCAAATCACTGTGGTATTGGGGGAGATGCCCCATTTTACATATGGCCAGGGGCATCGGAAGGTTGGGGCAGAGGGGGCCGTCGCCCCCTCCTGAACTTTCGCTCTGAGGGTCCCGCCACCCCATTTTTCATCTGTACGTGTCATCCGAGACAGACTCTCTATCAGCTCCGTTACCATGCATAGTGAAAAGTGGTTTAAAAAGCAGAAGACGAAATTCACCCAGATAGGCACATGGTAGGTATTATCCACCCAGCAACAACTTTATTTTATTATGATGATTGGGGAGTTTCATCACCAGGGGCGATACTCTACCCCATTGGTTGTGGTACTGTGGTGAAATGTAATAATGAGTCGCCTCACAGCGAGGACCGAAGTTTTATGGTGTCCAAAAAGGTCGGAAGTGCTTTGAGGGTGGAGCGTTGGTGGGCTGGGTTTGGCCATGGACCAAGCAATTTTGACAATGTGAGGGGGCGAGAGTCCAACTGGTTAAAGACCCTGAACGGGTGGATCGAGAAGGTTGGCAGTGAGGGCAGTGGAGAAGTATGTGCTCCACTCAGTTACCCTGTGTGCTACTGTATGTGCGGACCTACTGCGCGAAGAGTAGCGACACGCCGTTCAGTAGCCTTGCTTAGACGATACAGGAAAGCGCAGGTTTCGCTCCAGCAAAGGAGATCGACTTGTTTTTTTATCAACACAGAGAAACATTCGAGGCTAGAAACCAGAGCATCGAACCGAATATTTTTCAGGCGTTTCGGTTCTGATTCAGCGTCAGGAGGACACACATATCGGTCCCGAACCGGTTCATTGCACAAGGTACGAGGGTGGTTCCATAAGTTTCCGGCCCGACCAACTTTTAATAGTCACAGAGACGAAACAAGTGTATAACTTTTCGACATAGTCACCCTTAACTTCAATGCACTTTTGACAGCTTTCAACCAGCATTCTTACATACTTGAAGAAATAGTCCGAAGTTCTGTCCGCAAAATGCTGGAAAACTACCTCTTGCACCTCACTATCGTTTTGAAATCTCCGTCCTCTGAGATCCCTCTTCAAGTTTGAGAACAGGAAGTAGTCACTCGGTGCAAAGTCTGGACTGTAGGGTGGGTGGTGGATTTCTTCGAAGCCGCACTCCTTCAGTGCAGCCTTGGCAACAGAAGCCGTGTGGACAGGGGCATTGTCCTGGAGCAACCGGACACCTCGACTCAACCTGCCGCGCCTCTTGTCCTTGATGGCGTCTCGCTGTCGGTGCAGGAGTGAAGCATAAGTCGCATTCACTGTGGTGTTCCTCTCTTTGAAGTCGATGAGGAGGATCCTGTGACAATCCCAAAATATTGTTGCCATGATCTTCTTTGTGGATTGTGTGACCTTGGCTTTTCTTGGGGGTGCTTCTCCTGGTTTGTGCCATTCCATCGACTCTTTTTTTCGAAAGGGGATCATATTAGAGCACCATAGTCTCGTCCCCTGTGACAATTGACTTCAACATTTCTTCTTCATTCTCTTGACAGAGCTCCAAAAACTCTTTGGCACAGACGACGCGCTGTTGCTTTTGAACTGATGAGAGAAGTCGTGGCACCCATCTCGCACTGACCTTTTTCATGTGAAGGCCCTCGCCGATGATGCGAAGAACGGTTGTTTTGGAAAGCCCCAGCCTTTCTGAGATTTCCTTCACCTTCAGACGCCTGTCGCTCAGCACTTCCTCCTCGACAAGAGACAAATTTTCTTGTGTCACCACTTCCACTGGACGACCATCGCGTGGATCATCTTCAATGGACTCTCGCCCCAGTCGAAACTGCTTAGCCCAGTCTTTTACCGTTGTGTACGACGGAGAGGCTTCCCTCTACACGTTGTCCAGTCGCGCTTTAATTTCGTTAGGCAAAAGTCCCTCTTTTGTCAAGAACTTTATCACAGCGCGGTACTCGATTTTTTCCATTTTAACTGAAGAGTGCACCCTGGCTGTTTGAAATGCCGCTCTCCACCGACAAAAGAATGGAGAGGGTTGAGGGTGGTGCTCCAGCCCTCCAACAGATGGCGCCACACGTCCTTAATCGCATTTTCAAATTCGCGCGCATTTTCTACCTTGGGCCGGAAACTTATGGAACCACCCTCGTATATGCCCTAAAATAAACTGTAGGAAAGTTCCGACAGCTTTATTTCTCTTCGCATGTCCTTTAGTAATAGTAAAGATAACCAGCAACCTTATATTAGTACAAACTCTGTTGTATCCCCAAATGGCCTTCAACAAGATCACCTTTTACTTTACAAACAGTTCAGGTATGAGCTTCCCTAACCTTCCAACGTGCTGGCCACAAAGCTGTGACAAGAACGCTTGTCCACAGGAAAATGAAACTATTGAGCGTGGTTGTCCGACATTGGTCTCCATCGATGTGGGCGTCCACCTATACAGTTCCGCTTGTATTGGTGACTCATTTTGCAAAAAAAATGTTGCATGAACCAGTCACTTTTGGATCAGGTTGGGGCACTTAAGGTAGGTAAGATGAATAACGGTCAGTCTCGAACTCTCAATATTTTGAAACTGGTTTTGGAACGGTAACCGTAATTTTCTAAATCGATTCGGTTCCATTTCAGCTCCAAGATGGCGGCGGCCTGTTCGGTTGAGTTCCGGCTAAAAAATAACTGTTCTTTCCGGTTTTCGGTTCTGGTTCCGGTTCGGTTTGATGGTCTACTAGAAACTCCGGCAAATATCTGAGCTGGAATCCCAAGTGGATCCACTTGAAGAACAAGTAGAACAACCTGGGAAACAAAATGAAACCATTTGTTTCCAACTCAAATTTCTGCCTGGAAAGGGAAATTCTTATCCTCCGGCAAGGAGTCTTAAGCAGTTCACGCGGTCTCTGTCAGGATACACCTTTTGGCCCGCCGACCCTACGCTGTGGTTTACGAACATTGAAGCGTAGTTTGCCCTGCGTGGTATAGACCCTTTTCAAAAATGAGTGCCACCTGTTGCGCTTTCATCGAACTGAGCTGCGCTGGCCATGTTGCGGGAGAAGCCGACGCAGCAGCAGACTAAATCAACCTATGAGCTGTTGTGAATTTATCTTTCCTTTTCTCTTCGTTGAAATGTGTAAATTAATTATGTAAAAAAGTACACATTTGAAGCTTTCTTTTCAAGTGTTTATTTGTTTTGTACTTGACAATTAGAAAATATAGGCAACTGTGTTTGAAAATCAAAATGTGTCAGCTTAGGCTACATAACAAAATCGACCCACGTGTCCCGGAAATTGCCATTTGCCCGATAACTTGGTTGTTGTTCTCGTGATTTCTGTTTAGTGATACAGCGATAAAACTTGGGTGGGTTGGTAGAACACCATAAAAAAGTTAAAAACCCCAGTGCTGGGTGTTCAGGGTTGTGGAAAGTGATGGGAAGTAGTTAACTACATGTAGTTAAACAACTAGTGAAACTACTGCATAGTAGTTAAAAAATTGTTAGAAGCTCTCTCTGGGAATGTAATTATAACATTAAACTACATTTTTCTGTAGTTAACTACAGAAAAAGGTAGGGTAAATGAAGGGTTGCACTTGCTGTTTCTCGGCACGCTTTACAGATTTCTAATTTACACCTCAGGTCTTCACTAAAAAAGCTTGAAAACGTAATCATACGTAAAAAAACGTAATGATACGTAGAAAAAAACGTAATCATATGAGGCAATATAAATGCCTGAATAATTAAGCAAAAAAGCGATTAAAACACAGGGCATCGTATACTCCAGCAGTTCTGCTTGATGTAGAGTGCATCGTCGTGTTTGAACGTTCGGTGTACTTTAGGCTGGACAGCAGACACCCTATATAGCAACGCGCACAAGACGCCGAAGTAGTTAAAAATGTAGTTAAACAGCGTCGGCAGTAGTTACAAAGTAGTTTTAACTATTGGTGCTATGATAGGCACACAAGCCATCACGAACAGTGCATCAAGCGGGTGTCGTCAAGCCTCCGCCCCCGAAGGTCCCGGTCTCTTCGATCACGTTCGTCCCGTCGTGTAAGTCGGCACCGTAACTCGCCGTCACATCATTCACCTGGCCCTTCTTTTGAATGCTGGCACCATCCGACTTTCGGTGACCAGACCCGCAAATGCCAGGCCCCGTGTACCTTTCCGGAAACACGGTCGTCAACGGCCAGTGAGGATGTGTGCTGTTGACCGACATCAGAGTCATCCTCGTCTCTTCTTCATCACCGACCGCTGCACAGCCACATGTTTCCTGGTGGATACGGGCGCTGAAGTTTGCATTTTTCCTGCGGACCCTGACGTCATCAAGAAACGCACACCTACAAATTCGCTTCAAGCCGTTAATTCGACCCCCATTCCAACATACGGCGAAAAACTCGTTTCACTGAACCTTGGACTTCGACGTGACTTCCGCTGGCTCTTCGTCATTGCCCAAGTTCCTCACGCCATTATCGGAGCGGATTTCTTAGCTCATTACGGCCTCCAAGTTGATATGGCCCGTCGACGACTCATTGATGTCACTGCCAACCTCTCCGCCCAAGGGTCATGTTCCCCCGTACCACTGCTCAGCCCCTATGCTCCGTTGTGCGTGTTGCTATTCGTGCTTGTATGAATGCATGGAATGGTGCGTTTTGTTTTTGCTCTTCTCTCCTTTTATTAATCCACGCTAACTGTTGTGTTCTGGTCTGGAGCAGCCAAGTCTATAGTTTTCTGAAGAGGCTGTCTCCAATATTCTCCTTTTACTTTCAAATATACGTATTCGTGAGGATCAAAAGAACAAAAAGAAATATTCTGCAATATTTTTTGTAGCCTTATGGATTGGAAGATTCCTTCCGATTTCATGGGAGTTTTATTCTACTTGAGGGCTATTCTCCGCTATGGTTTGTGCGGTTCACATGAGTCAGCAGCTGACGTCGTCGTAATGTGTCGTGGACGATAAGGTTGGTTCGGCTTAGGATTGCATATGATATTTTTCGGGGAAGGGACACTTGAAACAAAAAGTCAGTTGGACACCGTTCTTTCCTTTTCACTTTTAACTTAACTTTTAACTTTTTGGACGGAACGGAGGACAACGAGCTATGTGCAACAAAGAACAGAGTTCATTGTTGCTAACATTCTTCCTCGAAATGCAGACGGAGTGTGAGCGTCTTGCTTGAGGGCCCATACTTACACGGTAACGCTCGCAACATTACAAGTTGCATGATAGCACATGAGGTTAGTGCTTTACGCCAGCTTATGCCAACAACAAGTTTCTTACATAGAACAGCGCTTACACCATATGCAAGGAAATTAGGAGCTGGTACACTCTGCTCGATGGACTGTAAATGCTGCTTCATAGCAGGATTTTTTCTGCTCCAAGAGCTGCTACGGGCAGCTTCTTGTCAGTTCCATCACGGCAGAAGGAAACAGCCTTGCGTTCACGAAATTAAAATCAAGTCCTTGCAAATATCTTCAGAAATGCCTGATTTGAAGATTCACAAAAAATTGATCACATGAAGAAAAATGCTTTTACAGTAGATATAAAACATACGCCTTGATAGAAAAACCCTACCATCCACCACGTTCGCATGCAATGGTGCATTTCATGGAACATGGGTTACACTATGTTACCTGTATTATGGGTGCTGCAGCATCCCTTGATGCAATGCAGCTTGTACTATCTTGCATTTCAACCTCGGCTGCTTAGCACATATTGCACTGTGACATTATTGACACAGGATAAAGATTCTCCAGTTGTACAGCTGGTTTCTTTCTTTTTTTTTCTGTTGTTTGTTGTTGTTTTTTTTAACTGCTACGTCACTGCGACCCTCTCGTTATTTTTATTTTCCAAGCACGGAGCAATCCATGTGTGTGGCATGTGGATGCATCCATATTACCAAATTCTGTGAGCCTGATGTTGGAAAAATAAATTTGAACATTTGAGTGTGGAGATCTTTATCCCAGCCCAGTTCATATTTGCTCCATTTCTAGTCACCATAGCCCATCCATACTTCCAATCTGTAACCTGTATTGAAACACTTTTCTAGTACTATCTGGATCCCCCTGTGAAGCTACGGGAGAGCCTCGACAGACACAACATCCCCCCAGCAACCTTCTTCACGCTCAAGCATGGAGAATCTCGCCTCCTGAAAGCCTCCACCAATTAGGGATTGGGTTGAAACCCCACCACTTGGAGGTGGCAGCGTCTAGTCCCACGGGCATAATGTGCGCCCTGCTGCTCTCGGCCACAACATCCTTTCCTGTGGTGCATAACTGAGTGCCTTGTAACTTAAGACTTGTTGATGTTACCTTGTGCCACTAGCCAGGCATATGACCGGTGTTGCTCATTGTAAAAACAGAAGGTGGATGCACATCTTAAATGTAGATTCCAAAGTAGCACCTATTTTTGCTGTTTGTTTGCAGCTGCCTTAGATACCTCAGTGCACTAAGATTTGCTTACATGACTTTGAGTATCCACTGAGGCAAAGGTAACAGGCAGCATCCCTCAGTTTGTATTGTAAATATAGTGCCTTTAGTTTTCTAGTCAGATTTTTACGGCACACCTTAGAAAGGTTTCCTCGACAGCAGTTTGAAACGAGACTAGGGCAACAAGCAATTTGCAGTAAAACAGCTCCTGGTGATGTTGCATTCTGTTCTGCAGAGGGGTAGACAGAGCATTGAACTTAATTGCAACTCTGAGTTTGAGGAACAGTCAACTGAAATTATTGAAAACCTACAGTTGCCTATGGGTAACTTACTGGTGATGTTAACTGCCTCTCTTTTTTCTGTCCTCATTAAAGAGGAATACTGACATCACCTATGCCTTTTTTTTAGCAGGCAACGCTATTTACACTTTGCCTAAAGCAAGCAAAATTAGACTGGCAAATTTCCTTTTTTGTCAATTCTTTTTCTTCAGTAAAACAAAGATGCATCCTCATGTTTATAATCTGGAAGGAAGTAAAATACTCTTTCACTTTCTCATGGTGGTTGTTCTTTCCTGCTTTCACCTAGGTTACACAATTATGTTGGGTAAGAGATGCTGGTTTCTGTTTGTGAAAGACAAGTAAAATAACAAAAACAATTATGGTTGGTGGAAATTTGTTGAAGTTGCATCTGATACAGCTTCCCAGTGTATTCTTATAACGTTTATGTAGCAATCTAACTATGCTCAACTGAACAAATGAAACTAAAATGCAACGAATGAGAGCAAGATGCCACGGCCTACATCTGTGCCATCCTTCCTGAGAGAAGGATGCCTTCCTCTGAAGGTTCTCCAAGAGAGAGAGACTTTTTTTTCTGTCTTAAAAGTCACATTACACATTTGTGTATCAGATGGTTCTCTAGATAAACAAAAACAAGGCAATAGGAGCTTGTCAGCTGGAGGTTGGGAGATTGTCCAGCAAAAAATTCTGAATAAATTAAAGATGCCATTACACTTGGTGGTTTCTTTTGCTGATCAATCACAAATGCGATGGGTGAATCCCATTCGTTTTGTTTGACAGCACAGAAGGACCTCCCAAAGCATGGCCTACTTACTACCTTCGGGGTCCTATTAGGTGGCACAAAGTATTGGAAGGGGCGAACTTCGAATTATGGACTCCCTGCCATCATTTCTGGGGGGTGTGGATGACCTTTTTTCAATATGTAGTCTCTTAGTGCACAGTGCAAAGCATACACCTATGATTGTGTGCTAAGGAGCACTGAGGTGAGGTGGCTGTGGTGTGTTCTGCAACGAATAAAATAAGTTGTGGGTAACATCTCCCTCTGTCTCTGGAATTATGAACAAAGGACAAACACAAACAGTGTTAGACTTCTGTTCCGTCCCCTGGCAGGGCCAATCATACGGCTCGTAACACAGCTCAAGTGGGTGAGAAGAAAGAAATTAAGAAAGGCACGCAGACTTACATACGTCATGCAAGGGACCGTGCCCGTCTCAAACTGTTTTTTGCAAATTTGATTGTGCTGTGACAATACATTCTGCACAGAGGTTCCTAACGGACAGCTCAGCTCATTGCTCCTTTAAGGCTTCCCTTACGTTTAGTGCCTTTCATTTTGCATCGTTTCCACTTTGGATGCCGCTGTGCATCAGCAACAGCAGAGAATTACTTCCTTGTTCCAAGTTTGTTTTTCTCCACTATTGGGGAGGGATTCAGTGGCGGGTGACAGGGTTTCCTTAGCTTTTGTTTTGGTCCAAACTGTCGCTTTAACAAGCGAAGCACTGGGATTCGTCACAGAATAAATGACATATCGAAGCTGACAGTGCCAAAGAAATTCTGAGCACAATGCGATGCTCTGCGTTTGATCATGCCATGTGCTTTCTGTACGTGATACCGGTGTTAGCGGCAATGTCGGTAAAGGCATGACTAAATGCATGGCACGTTGCCACTGGTCCTCAAATGCACAGAAAAACACGAGTGCTTTTGACATATGGTATTTTATCACGAAGTCGACGTTTAATACTGCCTTGTGGTCTCGTCTGTGATAAAAGTTTGCACCTCATACATGTGACTTTATCTTCGTACCTACCCACAAAACACTGTAGCCTAAGGACACGTGTCAATTCTAGCAATCAGTTAACGCACTAAGCACCCGAAGTACAAAAAGCACAGAGTTTGTACAACTACACATTTTATTATCTAGAAACTGCGCTACATTTGAAACTATTTTCCTGCCTGATGCGCCTTTTGTCGGAAGGTGTTAATCCTCTCTTCCATGATAGGGCGGAAGTGTCGTACGAGCCCCTGGACGGGCCAGGCAGCGCCGTCACCCAAAGCACAGATGGTATGGCCCTCAATCTGCTTGCTCAGCTCGTAGATCATGTCAATCTCGTCTACTCGAGCGTCTCCTGTCACAAATCGGGCCATCATCTTGTTGAGCCAGGTGACCCCTTCCCGACAGGGTGTGCATTGGCCACAGCTCTCGTGCTTGTAGAATTCAATAAGCCTGGCAATGGCCCGCACAATGTCTGTTTGCTTATTCATCACAATGATTGCAGCTGTGCCTAAGCCTGTCTGTGCTTCCACGAGTGCGTCAAAGTCCATGAGAACTTTGTCGCACACGTCCTTTGGGATGACCGGTGTGGATGAGCCTCCTGGGATGACAGCCAAGAGGTTGTCCCATCCTCCAACCACTCCGCCAGAATGCCGCTCAATGAGCTCGCGTAGAGGGATCGACATCTCCTCCTCAACCGTACATGGATTGTTCACGTGGCCAGAGATGTTGAACAGCTTTGTGCCGCTGTTACGTGTGCGTCCAAAGGAGGCGAACCAAGCACCACCTCGTCGGCAGATGGTAGGTGATACGGCCACGGTTTCCACATTGGTTACAGTTGTAGGGCAGCCAAAGACTCCAACGTCAGCTGGGAAGGGAGGCTTTAATCTAGGCTTTCCTTGCTTACCCTCGATGGACTCGATGAGTGCAGTCTCCTCGCCGCAGATATAGGCACCGGCGCCTCGATGTACGAACACATCGAAGTCATAGCCGCTCCCGCAGGCGTTTTTGCCAATCAATCCAGCATTGTAAGCTTCTTTGATGGCAACCTGAAGGTTGGATGCTTCGTTGTAAAACTCTCCCCTGATGTAGATGTAAGCGGCGCGGGCGCCCATCGCACGACCGGCGATAAGGCAGCCTTCGACCAGTGTATGGGGGTCGTGGCGCATGATTTCACGGTCTTTGCAAGTCCCTGGTTCGCCTTCATCCGCGTTCACGACAAGGTACTTGGGCCTACCATCCGAGGGCTTGTTCATGAAGCTCCATTTAAGACCGGAAGGGAACCCAGCACCTCCGCGACCTCGTAGGCCGGACTTCTTAATCTCATCAATAATCCAGTCGGCACCCTTTAGCACAATCTCTTTCGTTTTGTACCAGTCACCGCGACTCATCGCTCCTTTAAGCTTCCAATCGTGACGACCATATAGGTTTTGAAAGATGCGGTCGTCATCACTGAGCGGCCCAAACTTTGTCTTAGTTTGTGGTGGAGGTGTTGCACTTGCACTGTAACGCACCAAAACGGCAGTCGGCCTGAAACGAACCAACCCCGTTTGCAACCGCAGACCCAGCTGCGAAGCCATTTTCTCCTTCGCGATGAGCGGATTAGAACGGATTGTTATTGGCCACTGTAGTGGCCACTTTCTGGATTTGGCCTGGATTCAAAAAGGGTCGTGGGATCACGGGATCACTTCACGGACTTCACGTGCTTCTCATGTTCTCGTGGTTCAGTTAAAAAGTTAAAACCATGGTTAAAGGTCAGCTCCGGGGGTACCTTGACTTATTGAAACTGTAACGATATTCTGGAAGCCCATATCGAACTGTGTCTGAAACCACCCTTCATTTCCAGAAAATGGCCCCATATTTTAAATAATCGTAAATTAACCATCCCGAAACACACATGGGGGCCGCCATTTTTATGACCGAATTGGTTTAGGCGGTCTATACCGCTGACGTAAGTGATATCAGTATTCTTCAACAACCCTCCCTCTCTACCGAGCATACGGGAAGGTAAACAAGCGATGGTGGCAGGGAGCGTCTGCTCGATCGACGTAGGCTCCTTGATTGCAGTGTTTTTCTATTTGTGGAATATGCAAATGACAAAACACGTTGTTGATACCACCAGTGCGCTTAGGATTCGTGCAATTATGAATGTCGCGTTGCCGACCTGCGGCTAACTGGCGATCGCCACGAACGTCACGTATTATCAACCGAGCTGTGCTACGCCTACATACGAAAGATATTTTTGTTGGAATTGTACCGTATTTTCCGGTGTATAACGCACAAGAAACGGGCCGAATTTGAGAAAAGTTCCATGTATAACGCGCACCGCATTGTTGCTACAAGCTTCTGTACTGTCACAAGTAAACGTACAATAAACAATAAACCAAGGCGGTGTATATTTGAAACACATTTAGTCAAAGCCGTTAAACCCCCGATGCAACAGCTAGGTGTCATACAGTATACTTCAGTCTCCTCTCCGCTTTCGGTTTTGCGTCCCTTCTCAATCACGCCAGCCTTCCGAAATGAATTCAGCATTTAACTTTTTATGGAGCCCAGTGCCTTTTCGCCGGTTTTGTCAACTGGCCCTAAGAGATTTGGGAGAAAGTCACAGCACACCCTGGAAGAGGCTAGAATTTGTGGCGAGTGGAACAATACAACCAAGAGGGAACTAACCCGGATGGAAGAGAAAAGGTGACACTCGGAGACAACGGAGAAAAGAAGCATGACCATCTACTCCGAAAACAAGACAACTCCGGCACCCGAAACCTTCTACAACGGAGACAGGGCAATTGGTCTCTTGTTTCAAGCCCGTACGGACTCCCTTCCAACACAGAAGCGACTTTGCGAACTATTTGGACACGCAAACCCATCATGTACGTTATGTAACACCGGAGAAGAAGAGGACATACAACACATCCTGCAGTCTTGCCCGGCCCTACACGAAGACGGAGTGCCCAAGACACCAGTCCCTATCGCCGCCATGTTGGGCTTCGAGGCATCGCACAACTCCCAACTCCAGATCAACGACACGAAGAAAGTCCTCCTCAAGTGGGAAAAGGCCTCCAAAATCAAATCAAGAGCGCTCCACGAGACGGCCGCCAGACCCCATCTCGAAACCGAAACCGGCCAAACAGAGCGGCCGGCCAACACAAACCACAGCCATCAAGTGGCGCCCCCGCAAGACAGAACTCCCCAGCATCCACTCAAATTCCTCGCTCCTCTTATGAGAGCTTGGACACTCGCCTGTGACTCCTTTTGTGGATGTCTGCCCTGTTGTGAAAGGGATTAGGCGAACCTGAACCTTGTACGCTACCGACCTCTTCAGAGCACTTTTTTACTGTCTAACGCGCGCGGTATACACCGGAAAATACGGTAGTTATCTTTGATAAAGTAAGCCCAGTAAACCAGAAATATCCCAGGTACGTCCCACAAAGGTCGCACACGTCGCATATATGTCCGTCACGTCTATGCGACGTTCCCTATACGTCCAGAATTTGTCTTTGAAAAAAAAAATAATAATAATAATTGGGGATTTACGTCGCGAGACATCTGAGATCATGAGCGACGCCACAGCGGTCAGTCTGTGCATTGCTTTTGCTCACCTGAGGGTCTAAGCAACTTCTACCCTGCCACCAAGTTGCTGGCGTCCTCGACCGGGTTCGAACCAGCGACCTCGGGATCAGAAGGCGAACACGCTACCGACTGAACCACCGAGGCCGGTCTCTGAAGTGTCCTTTACTTTCTATATCCCTGAGACATCTGATAGATGTAAAAAGAAAGGAGCAAGCGCGCGTTATTTTTCGAAGACATTTAGGGCACGTGACCCTTAGTGGCATCACGTAAGCAAACGGGGAAAATTTCTGGGTTTACTACTTTATTTACCAAGCAGCCACATATAGACAGTAGCTTGAGTTGAAAACACGATATTTGCCAGGATGGGGTGTCAGGACCCTAGTAGCACAAAACGTCGCGGAAACGTCTTTATTTGGTCAAATTAGGAAGAAGACGATCAGGATCAGGAATAAGTTTACTTTCGGTGGACCTACTGACTGTCTCAAACCAAAAGCAGTAGGAAACACAGGCGTTGAGTTGACGGTGAGTTAATACTCCCAGAAATTTCCCACTTCAGTGTTGTTTGTGTGCGTATTTGACATAAACTTAGACACCTCACCCTCCATTTTGACTCAGAGGCGAGCACGGCTATCGAGTTTACGGGAGTTTCTAAGACGAGCAATGTATAGTATCTGTTTTCCCTTCGCAAGGGAATAGACCACCTCTACGCTGTGGTTCCCCTACGTGTAAAGCCGTGGAGGGAGCCTGCTGTTCTTACGGTGGGAGGACCTCTGCTAACGCGGTCCACCCGCGTCTTCGATTTTGGCCTAAATGCCACGTGGCAGTGCTGCTTGCAGTTCTGCTTGGAGCAACAGGAAATGGAACGTGTGGTGAGGGTGACTGAGATTGAAAAAAGGGGCAGATCTCCGGAAAACTGTACCCGGTGGATATCCACAGGGCTGAATTTTCTCACATTCAAATTAGTGTTCTAAACATTTTTTGAACGTCTTCAAGACGGCCACAAACACGTCTTCAAGACTCGGGAAAGCGTCAACTTATCCGGGGATAGAAGACGTTATGTAGATCAGATTGAAGACGTCTCCTAGATGAAAATGTGGTTCTGGCTAGACCTTTCCTCGACGTTTACAAAACGTTTTGTGCTACTAGGGGAACGTTCGCAGGTAGACGCTGACGTCGAATGCAGACTCACAAGTTAAGTGCAAAGACGTTTGTCACCGTTGCAAACGTGATACGCCACGCTACACTTGTTGAACGAACTCCAACAATTTGTACGGTTCAGCCAGACATTCATATACAATCAGTACTCAGTGGGACGCCTACTATGGAAAGCCACAGTGACACATATGCTAAAGACTTTTCTGTGGATATCACCTATACCACCTACAAGAAATGGAGCTGCAGGCCACATATGTCACGTCCACATAGCTCCAGCGAACATCCAGTTAAAAGAAGAAGAATGGCAACCTATGCCAATGAGGCTGTCTGTTATCAGAAAAGAACTATAGAGCTCCTCGATCGGGAGCAGCGAGAGATGGCATTTCTGTATCAGATGGCATCATCGTGCAAAGGCCAACTCTGTCAAAACTAGTGACTATCAGAACCATCGAGCTTGACGACGTCAACAACATGCCGTTTTTGCGAAAAGTTATTTGCGAGACCGTCAACGCTACGAAGGCACATAGCAAACGCGCATAATATCAGCGCTGGTGTCCTTCTCCCTTTCAAATGCAACGACGGCACGTCTGAGTTCACAAGCTTTGAGACGCTGAGGAATCATGCTGTGGCGAAACACCAGTTTCAAGAATGTTTCATTTGAATGTGAACAAGGTAATAGTTATTAGGATGCCTACTGTGTGTGCAGCCTTCTGAAGTGGTTGAAGTATTTGAGGGAAGCAGGAATGCTTCAAAGTATATCTTTGGTAACGGTTTAGAAAATATATGAAAGAAAGAAAGATGAAATAAAATTCAGAAAACTCACTCATTCCTGTTTATTGTTGTATGTCCACCACCGGAGTCACATATTTCTGCTTGTTTTCATTTTTAAATGGTTATTTGACATATATGTCACGGCATCAAATGTCATATGTATTTTTAGGTGGAGACAGTAATATTGATATGTCATTGGATCATAATATGAGAACGCAATTATGTTGTTACTGGATGGATACGGTTTCTATATAACACCATATAGATGCACCTACTCGTATTACAGCCCATTCATCAACTTTACTTGACTTGATTTAAAAGCACACACACTATTCACAAACAAAGGCACGTAGCCCGTAATCGAAGCCCGAAACACTAACCGCAAACAAAGACAAACGCACGTGGTTTCGCTGACCGGCTGCTCTTGTTGCGGCAGTGCGCGTGCGCGGAAGTCACGCATCGTACCCAATCGGCACGAGGTGCATTCCTATTTCCTCCCGGCAAACGCTTGTGTCGCACGGTGCCTACGTGCCTGAGTCACACGGGGCGTTTATGTTCTCCCTACAGTCACTACATAACCTCAGTTTTCGGGTTTTATTTTTTTGTGAAAATCGGGGGGTGCCAAACAGATGCGTATACGAAGAGGGGAGTCAAGTCCTGTAGATCACATAAACAAAATACAGAAGCCGACACTGAAGATTTTTGTTTAAGTTTAATTTGTACAAGCTTTCGCGTGGAGGTCCACGCTTCCTCAGGTACAAAAAAAAAAAAAAGTTTGTACCTGAGGAAGCGTGGACCTCCACGCGAAAGCTTGTACAAATTAAACTTAAACAAAAATCTTCAGTGTCGGCTTCTGTATTTTGACCTGCCAAACAGGGTAAAATCGGGTGATATACTGAGAAGTGATGTATTTTCGGGTGAAAAAAAAAACTTTTATGTGTTGAAATTAATTAATTAATAATTGGGGGTATACGTCGCGAGACAACTGAGATCATGAGCAATGCCACAGCGGTCGGCCTGTGGAGTGTTGAAATTAATTGAAAGAATATTTATTAAGAGACTGGTAGATAATTCACTGTATAACCACTGTATCCATCGATGAGCATTGAGAGCATGCTCGCGCTCGCGTTGGTATGCCTCGTATATCGTTGGCTGTTGCTGCATCCTCTTTACTACTCCGCGTACTTTGCTGATACAAGATACTCCCTACAAGATTTGAAAGTTGGCTTCACCTAACACTTCCGTGTATTGCGGGCAAACCCACTTCAAGGAACGCCGAGCGTTGCTTAAAGGGACTATCGCATCCGGGAACGTATGTATGATACCGATAGGATAATGTTTGTCATCGTTTCAAAGTCAACTTTGCCAAATTTCTCTTCCGAAAACAGCTTACATATTAAGTAAACGAGTTTTAAAGGTCTGCAGCCAACACGATGATGACGTAAGCCAGGCACACGAATGGGAGGGCAGCGCAGGCAATTGTCTCCGAGATCGTCTGCTTGGCGTCCGCATCGCACTATACTATACTGAGTGAAAGTCCTCGGTAAATACGCCGACTTTCGCTTACCAGTGTGAGTGCAGACGTAACCATGTTACGTGAAACACGACGTTACGCTCCTGACTGTACGAACACGTTCGACACTAACCAGAAACAACATTCCGCGAGCCGGTAACAGAGAAGACGCCGTGCCCTAGCATTCCGCCTCGCTCGCCCGCCCGCCTGTCGGTCGGTTGCCAAGGCGGCCAAGGCTACCAAGGTCCCTCCGGCCGCTCCGTGATTGGTATTCTCCATGTCAAAGGGCGCGCAGTGATTGGCCTCGTCCGTGTGACGTTTCCAGAAAGGGAATCCCGGAATGCGTCGTCTGCTCTTGCGAAGTTTTATATCAAACTACACAGGAACAACGCTGCCAATTCGCGTCGGGTTTTCGGCATTATTATCAGTGATGAACGCGGAGTAAAACAGCACTGCAGTTTCAGAATCGACCGGGACGGATGCGATAGTCCCTTTAACTCTGTTTCTTCTCTGTTTAGCGTGATTCCTGATTCCTTTACTATTTTTGGTAACAGCACAATCGTATACGAAGAGGGGAGTCAAGTCCTGTAGATCACATAAACAAAATACAGAAACCGACACCGAAGATCTTCAGTGTCGGTTTCTGTATTTTGTTTATGGTAACAGCACAAGAAAGGGTCTCGCCGACGTCCACGGAAAGCACTAACAGTACAGAATCCAACACTGAAGTTTTCAACTTACTTATTGACACAAGCTTTCATGTAGCAGACTACATTTCTTCGGGTGTGAAAAACAGGGCATTTTTGGTACGAAACCAGGGTATTACTTTGGTTGGCGTTGCCATTCTGCAAGGCGGCTTCACCTCATTATTGAAACGGATTTTGAGGGACAAGGGACGCTGTCATGGCCCCATTAATTTAACTTATCACTAAACTAACCAAGTTGATGATGTCTTAGGTTAGGTTAGTGAAGTTAGGTTAGATTAATAGGACCATGGCCGCTTCAATAATGAAGTTGGGAGTGCGAGGCAAGCTGCCACAGCCGCACTAATCTAACCTAATATATCACTAAACAAAGTGTATGATGTCATGGGTTAAAGTTGGCTTTCCCGTAACACAAATAAATGAATCGAAAAGTTCCGCTAAATCTACAAACGTACATTTAAAGCAACCCTAAGCATTCGCTGAAGTGGGCTTGACCGCAATACACGGAAGTGTTAGGTGAAGCCAACTTTCAAATAGTGCGCCTACCAAAGGAACATTTTTCACGCTAGAAATCGGACCTGCATGCAAGCGTCTACAAAACCGACCTGTTTTGTTTACTTTACCAGCAAGACGCGGCGCGGTCGGGAGCAATTCGGGAGCCGTCGCGCGATTGCCGTAGTTTGCGCGTGTGCGGATCAAGTCCTTGGTTTGCACTTTCGGAAGCCCGGTTTACGGGTTTTATCGGGTTAAACCCGAACTATTTTGATGTAAATCGGGGGGTAAAAACGGGCTTTATCGGGTTTTACCCGAAAACCGAGGGCCCTATATATAAGCTGTAGTTCTCCCCTTCATCCTCTTCTCCGTCTCTTCTGCGCACTGGGGATTCCTCTATGGGGGATTCTTAGCTAGCTACGGAGAAATGTGGACATGCGCTCGTAGTTTTATAATGTAAATGTGTTTTACGCGTAGTACTGCAATGCATACGGGAATGTACTGTGTTGCTTGCACTTCGCCTGTCTGGACAACCATTGAATTTGATCGGATCTTCACAAATCCTGTATTTTATCTTTCGTCTTATTTGGAATTTCAGGATGCTTAGACTGGCTAAAACCTGTCAGGATTTGCGCTGTGCAGTGGCAGCTCAGAGAGAGAGGCGAAGTGGAGATAGTACGAAATCAAACGTATCTACAATCTCTGTTATCATCCCGGTTGTGCAAATGCTCCCGAATTTCAGCAGAGCAACATTTCGTTGTAATTGCATATTACAAAGCTAGAACGGCAACTTATGACATTTAAAAGCATGTGCGTGTGAACCGCTTAGGGGAGGACCTCAGGATGACTTCTCATGGCGTAGATAATTTCTAGTGGAAGGTGGACCCCAGCAGATAAGAAAACTAAAATACACATTTCACGACATGTGCACCGGCTACTGAAGGCTGAAACACACAAGTGAACTTCAATTTCAACAGAAAAGTACCCCCGTATTTTATTTCATAATTTTTACGCGTTCAGTTCCGATGTGCAGTCAGTATATCTATATTAGAGCACAGCACGGACCACATTTTTAGGCCCGGCTCAAGCCCGGCCTCCTTCTGATTTACCCGCCCGGGCCCAGCCCGACAGCTCTCTCTCTATATATATCTGTCCCAGCCCAAGCCTGAAAAATTTCTAGGTGTCTGTGTTGTCCTTGATTGCGGTCTGCTCGGCAAATGGCTGGTTGTTCTGGCCGGCCCCCATCGCTTTCTTGCAAATAAATGCTTGTGTCAAGGCCCCTTTAAAACAACGGTATGTTATTGATGTTTCATACAATATTGGTATGCAGGTACACCAACAGAAAGCAACTTCACTTTGTCCAACAGCTGTAGTGCAGTCATCACCATGCACTGAAATCCTTGAACTGCATCCCTGGCACCAACTTTTGCTTCTTGTTTACTGGTTCCCCAGCAGGCTTTTTCTTGCACAATGCTAGATCAATGTACTTTCCAATGCCAGAGTGGAACTCTTTCAGAGGTTGCTGAGGCTTCGCAACTGGTTCTTCCACAGGCTGCTGTTGCCTCTCTTTTTCCAGCTGCGTGTCCACCTCTTGAAATGGATCCACAAATACAAGCGTATCGCGAATGAAGACATCCTCGATGGGACGGTCCTTGTTGTCAGTCTCGATGGCTTCAATGGTTGTAAGCGCTTCCAGCCCTCCGACCAGCTTGCCAAAAATGGTGTGCTTGGAATCAAGATGACGGCAGGAGCGATAGGTGATGAAGAACTGTGACCCGTTGGTATTGGGCCCTTCATTTGCCATGCTGAGCACCCCTCTACCCTGATGCACCAAGTTTGGTTTAATTTCGTCCTTGAAAGGCTTTCCCCAAACAGACTCTCCTCCTTTTCCTGTCCCAGTAGGATCGCCACCCTGGAGGATGAAATTACGGATGGACCGATGGAACTTAGTTCCTTTGTAGTAGCCTTTCTGGCACAGGCGGATGAAGTTATCGCACGTCTTGGGCACAACATTACAGTACAACTCAAGATTGAGGTTACCGTGCGTGGTCACAAGCTGCACATAGCCTTTCTTCTTGACAAGAGCGTAACGAACAACATCTTCTGACAGGATAGCAGGCTCATGCGTCGTTTCAGGCATCATCACTGTCGAAGTCGATGCTGCAGCAACTGCACCTGTTGAATAATGTGCAGCATTTGTTTTGTCTGCATGTCTGACCAGCTGTTTTCCCTCTCTGACAGGTGCAGTGTACTCATTCTCAAGTGCGGACAGGGTAGCTTTGGTCTCTGTGCTAAGCACCCGTAAGGTGTACTTAGGATCCGACTTCATTCGCTCCTCTTCGGGATCTATCACTCTGAGATTGTTCTTCAGATGGTGAAACTTTGCCAGGTTGAACTTGTCCAGGTTGGCAGGGTCCTGTAGTGTGATGATGTCTGTTCTTGTGAAAGGTTCGTCATTGAGGAGATCTTTCCAGTTCTTTGCCCGTATGTTGAGCTGCTCCACTGCTTCGTAAGAAAACACATTGCCCGTCGTGCGAATGGCAACAATGTGACTGTTCTCGGTAAACACCTTGTACAAGACGGGGCAGTGATATTCTCCCTCGCTGTTGCGGGTCCAGTTAAGTCGAACGAGCGACTTTGCATCGAGTGGTTTTCCTGTCGCAGGATCCACTCCAAACTTTTTTAGGAACGGCACGATGTTTTCCAGGTCATAAATAGCGCCATCCAGGGTGCACAGGGGGTGCGTAAAAGGTTGCAAGGACAGGGCGCAATGATCGAAAGGTAACCGCTTAAATTCAGAATTTACGTCGACGCGCTTTTTCCGACCACCGTACAGGTCTGTCCACTCAGTGGTGGTCAGATACATTTTGTCTTTCTGATGCTGTCGCTTACCCATGATGGCTTTTGCACGTAATACACCACCCGAGGAAACAGTGAAAGAAAGTACGCTACCGTTTTGGGGACCAAGTTCCTCGTTTTAAACTTTCCGAAAAGCTCGAAAGGCACCGCGTAGTATAGTCGTATAGTAGTTCACGACTTCTCTAGTTCACACACTGAAGCGCAGCGCCCACAAGAGGATCTTGAGCAATGCCTCATGCATTATCCGAGCGGGAAATCCTTGGGGAAATCATACAACATAGGACAAGCCGCCATCCTGGCCCTGAGTCTGGGAGAGTGAGTCACATATTCAAGATAGGAGAAGGTCAAGATCGACCCTGGGAACGAGGCTACGTGCCGATTGCGTTGGCATATAGTGATCACTGGCTATTTTGTCCCCGTGCCGTTTGAGAAGCCTCGCTTGTTGTTGGATTTAAGTGAGCCCAGTTTTAATATTAAACAGGGTAAGTGTGTCACTTGTTCTTACCTCGTTCATCTCGTCAAGTAAGCTTCCTAAGCTTCTGGGGCAGCATTTTTGCCTATTCAGAGCAGTAGTTATTTCGCAGTTACCGATCTAAGTAGCCGTGGGTCGGCCTGCTCGTCTGTGCTCCAATCTTTCACATATTTATTTCTCGAATAAGGTCGATTAATTGCGTTTATTCTGTTCATCGGGTGCAAATGAACATCTGGGGAGGAATTCGTACCATTCCGAGCAGTAGTTATTTCTCAGTGACCGATCGAAGTAGCCGTGGGTCGGCGACCAGTCTGCTCGTCTGTGCTCCAATCTTTCACATATTTATTTCTCGAATAAGGTCGGTTAATTGCATTTATTCTGTTCATCGGGTCCAAAGGAACATCTGGGGAGGGATTTCTACCATTCCGAGCAGTAGTTATTTCGCAGTGATGATCGAAGTAGCCGTGGGTCCTCGACCAGTCTGCTCGTCTGTGCTCCAATCTTTCACATATTTATTTCTCGAATAAGGTCGATTAATTGCATTTATCCTGTTCATCGGGTCCAAAGGAACATCTGGGGAGGGATTTGTACCATTCCGAGCAGTAGTTATTTCGCAGTGATGAGCGAAGTAGCCGTGGGTCCTCTACCAGTCTGCTCGTCTGTGCTCCAATCTTTCACATATTTATTTCTCGAATAAGGTCGATTAATTGCATTTATCCTGTTCATCGGGTCCAAAGGAACATCTGGGGAGGGATTTGTACCATTCCGAGCAGTAGTTATTTCGCAGTGATGAGCGAAGTAGCCGTGGGTCCTCTACCAGTCTGCTCGTCTGTGCTCCAATCTTTCACATATTTATTTCTCGAATAAGGTCGATTAATTGCATTTATCCTGTTCATCGGGTCCAAAGGAACATCTGGGGAGGGATTTGTACCATTCCGAGCAGTAGTTATTTCGCAGTGATGAGCGAAGTAGCCGTGGGTCCTCTACCAGTCTGCTCGTCTGTGCTCCAATCTTTCACATATTTATTTCTCGAATAAGGTCGATTAATTGCATTTATCCTGTTCATCGGGTCCAAAGGAACATCTGGGGAGGGATTTGTACCATTCCGAGCAGTAGTTATTTCGCAGTGATGAGCGAAGTAGCCGTGGGTCCTCTACCAGTCTGCTCGTCTGTGCTCCAATCTTTCACATATTTATTTCTCGAATAAGGTCGATTAATTGCATTTATCCTGTTCATCGGGTCCAAAGGAACATCTGGGGAGGGATTTGTACCATTCCGAGCAGTAGTTATTTCGCAGTGATCCATCGAAGTAGCCGTGGGTCCTCTACCAGTCTGCTCGTCTGTGCTCCAATCTTTCACATATTTATTTCTCGAATAAGGTCGATTAATTGCATTTATCCTGTTCATCGGGTCCAAAGGAACATCTGGGGAGGGATTTGTACCATTCCGAGCAGTAGTTATTTCGCAGTGATGAGCGAAGTAGCCGTGGGTCCTCTACCAGTCTGCTCGTCTGTGCTCCAATCTTTCACATATTTATTTCTCGAATAAGGTCGATTAATTGCATTTATCCTGTTCATCGGGTCCAAAGGAACATCTGGGGAGGGATTTGTACCATTCCGAGCAGTAGTTATTTCGCAGTGATGAGCGAAGTAGCCGTGGGTCCTCTACCAGTCTGCTCGTCTGTGCTCCAATCTTTCACATATTTATTTCTCGAATAAGGTCGATTAATTGCATTTATCCTGTTCATCGGGTCCAAAGGAACATCTGGGGAGGGATTTGTACCATTCCGAGCAGTAGTTATTTCGCAGTGATGAGCGAAGTAGCCGTGGGTCCTCTACCAGTCTGCTCGTCTGTGCTCCAATCTTTCACATATTTATTTCTCGAATAAGGTCGATTAATTGCATTTATCCTGTTCATCGGGTCCAAAGGAACATCTGGGGAGGGATTTGTACCATTCCGAGCAGTAGTTATTTCGCAGTGATCCATCGAAGTAGCCGTGGGTCCTCTACCAGTCTGCTCGTCTGTGCTCCAATCTTTCACATATTTATTTCTCGAATAAGGTCGATTAATTGCATTTATCCTGTTCATCGGGTCCAAAGGAACATCTGGGGAGGGATTTGTACCATTCCGAGCAGTAGTTATTTCGCAGTGATCGATCGAAGTAGCCGTGGGTCCTCGACCAGTCTGCTCGTCTGTGCTCCAATCTTTCACATATTTATTTCTCGAATAAGGTCGATTAATTGCATTTATCCTGTTCATCGGGCCCAAAGGAACATCTGGGGAGGGATTTGTACCATTCCGAGCAGTAGTTATTTCGCAGTGATGATCGAAGTAGCCGTGGGTCCTCGACCAGTCTGCTCGTCTGTGCTCCAATCTTTCACATATTTATTTCTCGAATAAGGTCGATTAATTGCATTTATCCTGTTCATCGGGCCCAAAGGAACATCTGGGGAGGGATTTGTACCATTCCGAGCAGTAGTTATTTCGCAGTGATGATCGAAGTAGCCCTGGGTCCTCGACCAGTCTGCTCGTCTGTGCTCCAATCTTTCACATATTTATTTCTCGAATAAGGTCGATTAATTGCATTTATCCTGTTCATCGGGTCCAAAGGAACATCTGGGGAGGGATTTGTACCATTCCGAGCAGTAGTTATTTCGCAGTGATCGATCGAAGTAGCCGTGGGTCCTCGACCAGTCTGCTCGTCTGTGCTCCAATCTTTCACATATTAATTTCTCGAATAAGGTCGATTAATTGCATTTATCCTGTTCATCGGGCCCAAAGGAACATCTGGGGAGGGATTTGTACCATTCCGAGCAGTAGTTATTTCGCAGTGATCGATCGAAGTAGCCGTGGGTCCTCGACCAGTCTGCTCGTCTGTGCTCCAATCTTTCACATATTTATTTCTCGAATAAGGTCGATTAATTGCATTTATCCTGTTCATCGGGCCCAAAGGAACATCTGGGGAGGGATTTGTACCATTCCGAGCAGTAGTTATTTCGCAGTGATGATCGAAGTAGCCGTGGGTCCTCGACCAGTCTGCTCGTCTGTGCTCCAATCTTTCACATATTTATTTCTCGAATAAGGTCGATTAATTGCATTTATCCTGTTCATCGGGCCCAAAGGAACATCTGGGGAGGGATTTGTACCATTCCGAGCAGTAGTTATTTCGCAGTGATGATCGAAGTAGCCGTGGGTCCTCGACCAGTCTGCTCGTCTGTGCTCCAATCTTTCACATATTTATTTCTCGAATAAGGTCGATTAATTGCATTTATCCTGTTCATCGGGTCCAAAGGAACATCTGGGGAGGGATTTGTACCATTCCGAGCAGTAGTTATTTCGCAGTGATGATCGAAGTAGCCGTGGGTCCTCGACCAGTCTGCTCGTCTGTGCTCCAATCTTTCACATATTTATTTCTCGAATAAGGTCGATTAATTGCATTTATCCTGTTCATCGGGCCCAAAGGAACATCTGGGGAGGGATTTGTACCATTCCGAGCAGTAGTTATTTCGCAGTGATGATCGAAGTAGCCGTGGGTCCTCGACCAGTCTGCTCGTCTGTGCTCCAATCTTTCACATATTTATTTCTCGAATAAGGTCGATTAATTGCATTTATCCTGTTCATCGGGCCCAAAGGAACATCTGGGGAGGGATTTGTACCATTCCGAGCAGTAGTTATTTCGCAGTGATGATCGAAGTAGCCGTGGGTCCTCGACCAGTCTGCTCGTCTGTGCTCCAATCTTTCACATATTTATTTCTCGAATAAGGTCGATTAATTGCATTTATCCTGTTCATCGGGTCCAAAGGAACATCTGGGGAGGGATTTGTACCATTCCGAGCAGTAGTTATTTCGCAGTGATCGATCGAAGTAGCCGTGGGTCCTCGACCAGTCTGCTCGTCTGTGCTCCAATCTTTCACATATTTATTTCTCGAATAAGGTCGATTAATTGCATTTATCCTGTTCATCGGGCCCAAAGGAACATCTGGGGAGGGATTTGTACCATTCCGAGCAGTAGTTATTTCGCAGTGATGATCGAAGTAGCCGTGGGTCCTCGACCAGTCTGCTCGTCTGTGCTCCAATCTTTCACATATTTATTTCTCGAATAAGGTCGATTAATTGCATTTATCCTGTTCATCGGGTCCAAAGGAACATCTGGGGAGGGATTTGTACCATTCCGAGCAGTAGTTATTTCGCAGTGATCGATCGAAGTAGCCGTGGGTCCTCGACCAGTCTGCTCGTCTGTGCTCCAATCTTTCACATATTTATTTCTCGAATAAGGTCGATTAATTGCATTTATCCTGTTCATCGGGTCCAAAGGAACATCTGGGGAGGGATTCGTACCATTCCGAGCACTACTTACTTCGTCGGGGGGCTCACTACACTATATATTTATGTTTGGTATTTATCTTATGTTCTTTTGCAGGACCTACAATTAAGTTATGCATGACTTACAACTGACCTTTCATGGCATCCCATATTGTAAACACAACTGTCATCTGGATGGAGTCAAGAACCCTTATTGAGCTTTTTAACAGGTGCGCATCTTCCAATCTTTTGCCTTGCATCTTCCATCCTTTGGCATTACTTAAGATTTTCCCGGAATAAATGCATGTACATAAGCACATCTACTCTGTGTAAGAATGGCTTTTTCAACACTAAAAACAAGTATGCTTCATGTTACAAGCGATTTATTTGCAGTGGCTCCCTGCCTGTGTTCCAAGCATACTCAAGACACATCTTACATTCAGACGAAATGCTTTTTTCACTCAATGTGAGCATGGAAAAACTAAGCTACACCTGCTGTGTTTTCTTCTTGTTGATATTGCAGAGCTTAAAAACGAAGCACGCGTAATTTGGCTTCCTCTTTCTATGTGCATTTCACGCCATACATCTTTCAAGGTATCCTTAGTTGTCACCACACTGACATTTGCTAAAATATCCCGTCTTGTTATTTCAACTTCATCATCCACAGGTGAAATTGCAACATAAGGCAACCTATTACTCCTCTCTGAGACCTTTTCTCCCCAATAACCTCCTTTTTGAGCAAAATAAGTTATGGCATCTGATTTCCCTTTGCCTCCTGATATGCTTAGCACAAATTTGGCACCTGTGGTGCTAATACTTACTCCTCTGTCAAGATAAGGCGAGCCTTCTACTTGTCTCTGAGACCAGTTCCGTCCCCCTTTCCAAATCATTTCTCTTCCTTGACTTGCTTTAGAGCCAAATTACATGTGGCATCTTATTTGCCTTTTGTCACCTGATATTAAAGGAGGGTCAGACCTCGTCAGGCTGCAGTTCTTGCTGCTTTTTGTCTGTATCCCCTCACCAAGTGTCATTGGTGAAATAAATTATTATTATTGTTATATGCTGATCGAAATTTAGCTTCAGTCACTCATGTTTACCCATCTGACAACAGAAGGCTTGCTCACCTATACCCGTTTCGGAGGCCTGTTCTGTCCCCTTCGCCAAATTTTTTTATCTTAAATAACATGGTTCCTGAAAACTTGCATAATTGCTTTGAGTAAGACTGATGATTCCAAACAATTCTGTACATGACACACTTGATCGTAGTTACTAATTGCATGGGCATTATGGAAAAATCAGAGCCCATGTACAAATCTTTCATTCACCATATACGCTACCCCAGCACGCATAGCATTGCAGTCTTACCAAGGTACGATCCACCCAATTAATGGATGTTGCCCCCCTGATCCACCCTGTACGTGTGCATCATATCTTAGCCATTAATTGATCCTCTCGAAATTTTCTACACTAACGTTTCAGAAAAACTGAGTCAGGTAAAGTACATTTTTGGCAATTTTGGTTTTTCGTGTCTCGTAAAGTGAACTGACATGGAACGGATACCCATGTGCAATGCTTAAAATGCTTTGTATATGGAATCCCTCTTTTTTTCTCTCTCTGCACGCTGTCCAGAGATAGATAAGTGATTCAGACCATGTTCTGAGTGGTGCTTGAAACAGCCTCCAATCTATTTTTTCTCCATTAATAGTATCCTCTTCCTCGAACGCTTCTAGCCTCTTTTTTTCTGAAGAAAAGACAAAAAAGAATACTTATTGCTGCTTGCAATACTTGCCAAGAAGTTTAACTGAAAGCGATCACTCTCCACACGTGTAATTATTTTGATCCTTTTGCCAGGGTACTCTCCATTGATTTTTACTTATTTATTTATTTAACATATATACCTACCTGTGCCGAGGGGTCAATAGCAAATTCTAGTGGAGACACTTGCGGCATGGGAAAAAGAAACAGAAATGATAATAGAACATCGAATTATTAGGGTACAAACAGAGCTACCCAAAGGCCCAAATATATACAAATATGTAGAAGTTCTAATTACATATATTCACGTAACTTTTTACACAGACAATCGGCACCTCTTATTCCTGTGAGCAATATATTCCAAATTTTGAGACAGAGACAGCAGGTAAACATGTACCATACACACTGTTCAGGTCATGCAGCATAAAGTCATTGCAGGTAACACTTCTGTTGTTCTGCTGGCATTGCTGAAGCAGAGAACAGTTCAAAGAATGATTGCTAGTTACAACTGAACAGATCAACTGTACCTGTTGCTCATGTACAAGATGAGGAAAAGTCTACCTTCATCAAGAATACTGGGGACGCTTGACATCGGAGATATTTATGACAACAAAAGCTCTGATTGTTTGCTCTTACTTTTGCTCAGCACATTACAGCACAGTCCGTGGTATTTAACAATAACTAGACAGTAACTTTTCTTTTTTGCTTCTTACTTTCATATGCAATCACACGTGAAATGAATCTGCTCATAATGTGCCTAGCTGTTCGAAGGCATTTTGTTTTTCGTCAAGTAAGGATTTCAGACTGATGACCTAATTAAAAGTAGTCGGGTCAAGGGCAAAATAGACGATCGTTCCAGTGAACACTGCATGTGCCCAATAATGACCGACATGCATGGCCATTTTATGTATGTGAAACTCACGTAAAAATATTTCTATTACTTGCAGGTCTTCTCTGAAAAGCAGTCCTTCCGATGCTCGAAACCTGTTTTCTTTGTTGCTCCAAGCCTTCACTGTCCTCGTGGTTGGTCTCTATGATGGAGACCAAGTGTGCTGATCTTTGATTTGATGAAGTCTTCACCTCTGCAGAAGCAATCTGCTACCAAAGTCTTTCTCTCACTTAACAGGTAAAAGTTCATATATTGATCGTGCACACAACGAATGAAAATTTCTTAGGCTCAGAAATTCCTTCTAACATTCATTGTATAGATGTATCTGATGAAGGTTTTTGCATATTTGGCCTCCTTGAATACTGAATGTGAGTAGTGCACCAACAACATTTTCATGAAGCCCTACGCAGTCTTTGAAATTACAGTTACGATTTTCCGTAGAGGACAACCGCAAGCAGGGTCCTCGATCATAGTAACACATTTTCTATGCCATAGCTGCTGACACTATCACACACAGTATACTTTTCTCCATCTACTGTGCTTGTCTGTGATTTGCACACCAGGCAAGGAGTGCATGAGAGTCTAATGTGAATTATTCATACTGTGCGGCACAAAAAACTAGACTTTTTTTAGCAGGCTGGCATATGTCACCCATTTTTGTGTGTCATCATATCCTCTCTGTGACACAGTAGGACACGTGTAGCTCATTGCTTCGTGGTCATACATTTCACTGAGCCTAAGACGAAAACATTCAATCACAGTATCATACAACCAGACCTTACAAAACAGTTCCAAAATTCATTTCGGGACTCTTCCTTTTTTATTTTTCAGAAATTTCTGTATTTAGGGACTTCGACTCAAATGTGAGTGTCATTTTTGGAAAATGTAGAATAGCATATCCTTTGGATTCGTTGTGTAGTCCACATGTTGATACTAAAGGATATGTTGATATGTGTCTTGCCTTCTTTCTCCCATTGCCAATCCTGTATCAGTTAAGTTCCTGCTTTCTTTTGTTTGTTCTTTGAGACCACTGCTATACTCAAGACACTCAGCAGGATTATCACTGTGTTTCACATTCATGGTAACATGCTTGCTTTTCCTAATGTTAGCAGTTAGGAGACCACCTACCGGATGTATCTGCATCAGTATATCAAGTGTGCCTGATCATCGTCACTGAGGAGTCATGCCAAGTAGGCATAATGCTTTTGCCTTGACCCTTTTGCAAGAGCCTGTCATCAATCTGCTGCATAGCTTCCTCAGACGGTCAATATGAGTATCCAGAAATAATTAATTCCAAAAACCTGATATGTAAATGTGTTTCCAGGCGATCTGAACACAAGCACCACTTCACTAGAGAGAACTGATGTTCTGAGGCTGGAACAACATAGAAGGGACAATCACATACAAGGCTTCAAGTTGCCTAAGAAATTAACCATGAAAGATGGAAGTCACTGAAAAGGTTAGCCAGCTGTAGGACTCGAACCCACATCTTCTGGATTACCGATTACCAATCCAGAAGATGTGGGTTCGAGTCCTACAGCCTGCTAACGTTTTCAGTGACTTCCATCTTTCATGCAGCATTTTTACCACTTTCCCTTGTTGCTTTTTTGTAAAAGCTTACCACAGTGTACCGAGCTCCTGAACCTTACAAGTGTTCTAGGCCCATAATGGCGTGTGCCATTCTTTATATGTGAAAACCTCAGCTCAGCCAACAAAGTCATCCTAAGGGAGGCCGGAATATATGCAAAGCAACACAATTTTGCATTTGTATGAGTTTGCTATGCCCCATATTTCTGAGACAGAGTGAACGAGATAAGGTGCATCGTATCATGCACAGACGTGACCTCTCACTGCTGTAGGTCGGCCCACTCTGATGTTCATGTTCATGTTCTGCATCATTATATGCCTTGTCAAAAATCAGGTTCCTTCCTGTTCCAATGATGTTGAAAGTCTACTACACCTTAGTTCACTCGCACCTTAATTGTGCAGCTGAAGTGTACGGTCTTTGTTACTGATTCCAAAGCTAGTACTACGAACAATACTTAGAATTCCAGCAGCTAATTCCATCATTTTTCCTTTCTCGTTCCTATTAGTTACAAAATACAAAGTTTAATCTGCACTGCTGACATGCCGCATATTGTAACCGTCACTAATATTGTTTTCCCATATCTGCTACGACGGGATTTCTCTACTTTCGTCTATCCCCACCACACGTAAGATATGGAACACACTCACTGTATTACACTGACCCAGACTTATGGAATAAATTGCCATTTCATATACACCAGATCAATAACTATATATTTTCTGTTCAAGAGGAAAGTTAGTGTATTTCCTTGCGTGCATGTACAACCCTGTTGTATGATTGTCTTTGAGTTCACCGATTACTTTTTGCATTTTTTGCTTGGTTTGAAATGTGTTTTGCGTACCAAAGATAAGCTAAATTTTGTAATATTACAGCATGTATCGGTCGATAATAGTAGTCTTGATCTTTCTCTTGTTTTATATCCAGGAGTTTTTTAATTTACTCGAGATGCCAAATGTTGCCTCACAAGATTATATTCGTCTACCTATACATGATGTGTTGTTACCTATGGGAGTGCGTAACAGGCTTGTCCTAGCAGTCCCATAGGTAACAACACATAATGTACAGGCAGACAAATAAACTATCAATATCTATCTATCTTTTGGAGACCTCACACTCATTTCCCTTTGAGTCTCGGACTCTTTTGGCTCCAGTGCTTCAGCATTTGGCTTAGCTTAGCTCCACTTATGTTTATGATTACTTTTGAATGCCACCTGCTTTTCCATCTTTTTTTGCAGCCGGAAGCGAACGACTCTCTTCACATTGTGTATCTCATTCCGAGCCCTTCCCATTACCAACGCCTTCAACTTTGCTAGCAGGGTATCTATGGCCACAGCAATCTTTTACCCCCAATATCTCAAACGACTGCTATGGCCATGTACAATCCAACTTTTCTAATTTGTCCCTCACACTCAACCGCCACTCAGAAGAAAGGCGGATGGAGGATGGGAGATGGTGCATTTGTAAATTGCTGTAAATAAACAAGTGATTGAAACGTATGAGTTATTTTGCTCTTACGAGACATGATAGGGACTGCAAAGATCAGACAGTATTAGTCACGCAGAAGTTTGTTTGTTTGTTGCTCCAGCCAGCGATGTCCACCCGCAGCCCAGTATCACTAGGATCACCACTCCTTTCGTCTGTAAATACCAAGGTAAATACGAAATAGCCTGGAGGGACAGAGATTCTCTCTGCTGGTGATAAAAAGCTTGCCTGTGTACCAGCGAAAGTTTGTTTGTTTTGTCTTTGTAGTAGGTACCCCATTTGTGAGAGCCCAAAAAGCAACAACCTTTCGTTTATTCATTTATTTATTCAGTGATACTGTTGACCTGCCATTACACGAGTGAAAAAATAAAAAACACAACACACGCAATTGAACACACTTGACACAGGACAACATAAGAACTGTTCTAGCAACAACACAATGTTTCGCATGGTACGTTCTAGCAGTCATGTAAACGGCTTGGTTAGAAAAAAATGATTGTTGAAAAGAGAAGAAATAAGAGGGCAAAAGTTTTCAGTGTTCCTTATCAGTACAGAAGTAGCATACCGCTCCCTGAGATATGAAGTACAAAAAAGCTTTCCGTCACACCATAGTACTACCACTAAAAAAAAACACAAAGTGACCACAGGTCCTATTTTTATACATGCACTTTTGCACTTGTCATTGGCAGGCAGACATGTACAAGATACCTCAAAAAGTATTTAAAATAAGATAGTAAGTACTGACGAAAAATTGTAATTAAGATAGAGTATAAATACTTGAAAATGAAAGTAATTAAGTTAAAGTAGCAAATACTTCCGAAAGTATTTAAGATACACTTAAGATACTTTGGTAGGCGTCGTAGAAAAGTACGTGAGTAGACACGTTTGAGTTTGAAACACGTTGAGTTTGATGTCTTCCTGGTCGAAAGCATGTTCTTGTTGTAAGCAAAGCTTGCATTTGACTGAAATATTATTATCGGTTTCCGAAACATATTCGAAAATCGTCCGAAGGTTTGGCAATGAGAGTGAACGCGCCTCTTTCGTTGGCTTCATTCTGCGAACTGACAACGCAGGATGACTTTTTTATGTCCATAAATACCAGGGCTTGCGGTGGTCACTGACCGATCTGTCATACACACAACCTACTACATACAAACATTACATTATATACCTTACAAATTGAAAAAGTATAGAAGCTTGTCAAGCAGGGGTGTCCTAGAAGGCTAGCAGAGTCAGAGGGGATATTTTGCAGAACTCTGCTGCAGCTACAGGGCACTCATTATAAAACCCTTGCTCTTCGAATTCTTATCTTCCAGAAAAAAAGAAAACATTCAGGTCAACGTACGGGGTCGGAATGGAAATTCCCGCAGAGCGAGCATGCCAATGAAAAGAAAAAGAGAGAAAATGGAAAACTGAGAGGCGATCCAAAAAGTATAGTTAGAGTATATCGAGTAGAAGGTGCCACAAAATGTATTTGAGATAGAGTACATCTCCCCCGAAAAAGTATTGAGTAAGATACCAAGATACCACAAATAGTATTCAAAATACAGGGCCTTAAATACAATATACTCTATAAATACGCGTCGATATTCCCGGTTGCGAAATCCCCGGCCTCCAAATTCACGTTCTCGGCACAATTGGAAAATGCTCGATTGCTTCGTAAGACGATGTGCCGTGTTTAAGCACGGCATAATTCCACTCAAATTCACGGGTTTCTGCATGGTGTCTGTCCAAATCGTTTTAGCGAACGGAAGCCACATTTTAACGGCAGTTTGGCTTATCAGGGCGCACACGGCGAAACAGCACGTTGATTAGTTTATGATTAGGTTAGTCCAAGTTCGGTGTTGGCAGTTTCCCGCGGGCGACTGTGCAATTTATAGTCAGGTGTAACATTTGTTTGCAGTTATTTTTATTTTTATTTTTTTTTGCAACTGTGATTTCTATCAAAACCCGTGAATTTAAATGAATTTAGGCGATAGTGATGCATATCACCCTGCGAAACTTTTTTAAGCTTCACCACGACCAGCCGCGACAAAAATATGTAAACCGAAACCAATTAATGATTGCAACAAATGACCTACTCAGATTTTTCTGTAGAAGGTGTACACTGAAGATCTCAAAAGAGGTAGTACCCATTTTAATGCCGACGGCACCCTGCTTTAGAAGTTATATGCTTTTCACGAAACTCATTTGAATTTTTATTTAAATAATGAGCGCCTCCCGCTCATTCACACGGTGCGCAGCTTGTAAGGTGGCACCGTACGGACACAGAAAGTTCCGCGATTAGTGCATCCGTTCGCCACTTATTTAATTTAACTGAACGCGGGGATCTAACTGAAGTGATAAAAAATTCGAACTGGCGACGTACTCGCAGGTGGATTGTGGGGCTTCCGGCAATACCTCCTGGAAACTTTGTAACTTTGAAAATATCCAAGCGAACCTCACTTTTTTTTACAGAAATATGAAGTCCTCCACAGGCAACCGCAGACCACAGACGAAAACTTGTATCGCAACAGTACCGCACTAAAAATGACGATTTAGCCCCGACTGCTTGATTTTCGCAAAGAAGCGTGCGCGAAATGTGCGTCAAGAGGAGGTTTTGCCTTCTTCGTGATAATGCAGGGGAATGTGGTGGCCAACACTTCCTTCTCTCTCCGCACCTCCCGGGCGCTTTCCTTTTTGACAATCAAGTACGCGGGGCCAAATCATAATTCTTACTAATTTTTTTCGACTATTTCTGATGCTATACTGTGAATAGTTTTTGTTGGTGGGCCTGTGGTTATCCGTGATTGACTTCATATTTCTGGCAATTTTCAAAGTTTAATAAAAAAAATTAATTGTTTACAAATTGTCCAAAGCCTTGCTAAACTTTTTAACTTTGAAAATATCCAAGCGAACCTAACTTTTTTTACAGAAATATGAAGTCCTCCACAGGCAACCGCAGACCACAGACGAAGACTTGTATCGCAACAGTACCGCACTAAAAATGACGATTTAGCCCCGACTGCTTGATTTTCGCAAAGAAGCGTGCGCGAAATGTGCGTCTAGAGGAGGAAGTGTCTCACGTTTTGTTTTGCCTTCTTTGTGATAAGAGGTTGTCACCAGCATCAAGATCAAAGTAGGGGAAGGTGGTGGCAACACTTCCTTCTCTCTCCGCACCTCCCGTGCGCTTTTCTTTTTGACAATCAAGCAGGCGGGGCTAAATCATAATTCTTACTAATTTTTTTCGACTATTTCTGATGCTATACTGTGAATAGTTTTTGTTGGTGGGCCTGTGGTTATCCGTGATTGATTTCATATTTCTGGCAATTTTCAAAGTTTAATAAAAAAATTAATTGTTTACAAATTGTCCAAAGCCTTGCTAAATGTCAGCAAAAGTTTCCAGAAGGTAATTGCCGGAAGTACCACAATTTTTCCGGCGAGCACGTCGCCACAGTTACATTTTTTTGCCCTGTATATAACCGGAAAAACAAAAAATAAGTGATAATTAAATGTTGCGTAGATACATTAAAGGAGCTAGGAAAGCACTTTAATCACTAGCATTTTTTTTTAACCAAGCGGTTAGTAAGCTTATTAAAATGCACCATGCGAAGTAATACTATCAACAGGTGCATAAATATCGCAGAATTCGATTTTGAAAATCGCGACCATGCGCAACGACGGCAATACCCGGAACGAGCCGTCGAGCCGCTTGCGTCATTTTGACGTCAGAAAAGTGGAGCCCCTGATTGGTTTCGAAGAACGTCGTCTGCTATTTTTCACTCAGAACCCCGCTGCAACGGTGGAAGAGGTTACTTTTCCTTTTTCTTTTGTTTATCAGATACAGTAAACGAAGATTGGTCTACAGATAGGGTTGCCACCAGGCCGGTATTATACCGGCACGGCCGGTTATTTGCTCTCTTTGTCGGTTGCCGGTAGGAAGGTGATACCAGCAGCCTTTTGCCGGTATTTGTGACACAACACCTTTCATAGGGGCTTTTACGGGGTTTTCCTTTCAACATTCCGCTGCAGCTTGAATAAATCTGGAGCACAGACCCAACTCCGTAGTCACCAGTCGTTTTCTTAGTTATTCATTATTATTATCATTGTTGTCTTGAGCCAGTACGCTCGTTCTTTCTCTCTCTCTGTATACTGTCCACCCCTCACTTACTTTCCCTTTCCCGCGTACATTTCCTCATTTCCCTCTATTCCACCTCCTCTCCCTCAGCCGGTATTTTTCACTACGAAAGGTGGCAATTACCCTATCTACAGACATTGTTCAAGGTTAGGCCGTGAGATTGTAGAGGCTAGAGGCCTCCTCATTGAACTCCCCGAACGGAAGTCAACCAAAAAGCGGTCAACCCCTCCCCACTTGACCTTGCTTTCCCTAAGGCGACCTTCCGGTGGATTATGAAAATAAACTTCATGTCATCATGTGCCAGTTGAACGCTGTTCTGTCCCTGTTTGTGTTTTGTATGCTGTTCGTTATCGTGGTGACTGTTTCTTGTTGTGTTGTTGGTGGCAATACGTATAAACACAGTGCAGCACTAAGCGCTGCTTCAGTTTGTTTTGTCACCATATATATATAGTGCATCAGTTTTATCCACCATATAGTGACCGACAACACCGGTTAAGTTTGCGTCAGACGACATATCAGCGTGCAAGCAACACGTGACTAGCGTGGAAAACTGCCAACGGCAAACTGTAACCCCAGGTCCCCAGCCATAATATTGCATGCACACAACTAACCAACCAACATGCCGCCCTGCTAAGCCAAATTGCTTCTAAATGTGTCTTTCGTTCGCTAAGACGATTTGGACACATATAGAAAATTCCTGAATTTGAGTGGTTAAATAGTGATGTTATATGTTCTTAGTCGCGGCATATCATTTTACAAAGCAGCATTTCCCCTTTTCCTTATTTCCAGAACATGAATTTCGAGAACAGGGGTTTCACCTTATACATCCATTGACAGGGAGAAAGCAGAGGGAAAGAAAACGGAAAGAAAGAAAAGAAACCAAGTCAGCACTGCCACTGACCCGCATAGAAGCGCGGTCGCCGCTTTCAACTTTTATTACGTCACCAATTACGCTTTTTTTTTTTTTTTCATTCTCCTCCTGGTTTGACACGCGGAGGAGCGAGTCGAGTGGGAACACGCGTGGCGGTGTTCAAGTGTCATTTTTTTTGCACGAAAAACATCGTGCACAGAGAAAATTTTCGTGTTAATCATCAAGTAAGGCTCAGGTTCGCCTGATCCCTTTTGCATCAGGGCAGGCACCACAAGGGACCTGCTTCCACAACGCGTTCGGAACGGTAAATTTTAGAGATGGCTTTCAGACCTCCTTTAAGGTAATTGGTGTAATAGGAACCAGGACTGATGTTGAAGGCTTGGTGCTGGAGGGATTTGGGAAAGGATTCCCTATTTTTGAGCTTCTTGTCATTTTCGAACCTTCTATTCTAAGATGATACTTACAAATCATGCTTCGGAAAGGTCGAAATGAATAGCAATTCGGCCGGGATTGGACGTTGTCGCGGATGTCGAATTTATAGCCATATAATCTCTCTCTCATTAGCTCGAAGTTTCGCCAATGTATTGCAAAACAGGTGATCAGGTAAGAGACACTGACTGAATTATCATGGACGGACTGGCGAATTTTCAGTACGAAATTAGATGTGGTGCTGTGCGCGACAGGTGTAGGAAAAAAATGGTTCCGCGTGAGTATATTATTCCTGCCCATACAACAAGAAATTATTTGTTCTAAAACCCGTGCGCGACAGCTTACATGTCATTGTGAACGCACATGTTTCACAGCGCGCTCCATTGCAAGGATATTCATATGTTGGCTGTGGTGTTGCAAAGTGCTTTGCGATATATGTCGTTGCAAAAATTACACTATCTTTATCCAGCTTTGGTCTAGAAGAGAACATGATGAAAGAATTATGAATGAGTTCCGAGCGATAATTTCTCTGTAGAAAATCAGGACATTTGCTGGCCATGTTTATTAAACTTATTTTCTGCTGAACAAATTCTTTTAATGCTTTGCTTAACGGATATTTCCTTTCTGGTGAGTGGGGTTCGGGCTAGCAGCAACCCATGGAGGCTCCCTAGTTCGGGCTTAGTTCGAGCGCCGCTCTTTTGCACAGCTCTAGCTCATTGGTCCTCTTGCAACAGCGAATGATATCCCGTTCGCTCCGCCCATTCGTCCGAAAGACACTTTCACTTCGTCTATGAGTACGGTTCGCATCAGCCACGGCAGGTGAACATGATGGAAAGTATTTGTTCTGAGGCTGGACCATTAGAATGGTCCAGCCTCAGAACAAATACTTTAATGGGACAAATACAATAGCGTAGCCAGAAATATATTTCGGGAGAGGTTCGGTGAGAACATTACATATAGGGAGGAGGATTTATTCACTCTCGTTTCCCTCTCCGAAATGCACTACCAAAGGTACGGTTTCGGGAGGGGTTTGAACCCCCCAACCCCTTTCTGGCTAGGCCACTGGACAAACACAACAACAAGCCTCAAGGTGCCTGGGGGACCAGTCACCTTAGGCTTGTGTTGTGTTTTTTCCTTTATATGTTCCAGCGTCAAAACAATTATACCCATAATTGAATTTTGAGTTTGAGAAGGTACTCCCCAAAGCAATTTCCCTGAAAAAAAAAAAAAAAAGGAAAGAAAAAGAAATAAAGAAAAATGTTTATTGTTGTATGAGCTGTCCTGGTGTGAGGTGAGTTTATGAGTTATCTGATCTGAGTTGTCTTGGTGTCAGCTTGGTGCTGGCTGTCCCAAGGGCAGTGGCGTAGCCAGACCTCCAAGGTAGGGGGGGGGGGGGGGGGGGGGGCTCGATACGAAAACTCGCCCCCCCCCCCCCCCCCCGCTGATCTTGTGTCGACAACACACACATACTTGTGCATGCAAACTGAGGATTAAAAAAAGGAACGAAAATAGTTAGACGTTCACAGTACGATTACATGTAGAGGCTGTCATGACCAATGAGGTGGTGTCACGAGATTGGAAGTACTTTGAAAGGCTCATACTTTGAAAACCATTCAAGAGTGCTTCTTAGATAGACGCCATGGACTGCAAGAACTTTCGCGATCATCACACTGGTCCCCCCCCACACCCATATATTATGTTCTCGGATTTGCACGATTTGTGTGGGTCGGTCCGTGGTCGGTAAGGGGGGCCCGGGCCCCCCTTACCTGCAATATCAATGCAGGGGTACTTCACTTTTATTGAAAACCAAAATTCCTTCCGATGGCACAAAAATTATATACGTGAACTATCCTGCAGAACCAATGTCCACAAAAACTATTTTTTCCCACTAACAATTTCCTACTGGAATTCTCTCCCAAAGAATATAACTGAATGTGGCACCTTGTCCGACTTCTTAGGTAAAATAAACGTAGTAGTCCAATAATATATGTAACTTCTATCCTGTCAGTTTTGTTTGTGTGTTTTTTCATGTTCCCTGTAAGAATTATTTTGGTGATATTGCATGAGTCCCAGTGTAATACACTTTGGCTTATTAATCCATACGTTGTAATTCTGTATGCTTTGTTGTGAGAGTTTCTCTTGTACGCTCCGTTTGTTCCACTCCTACGACAGCACCCCAGGGTGCTAGTAGTATTATTAAATAAATAAATATAAACCAAGCCTATTGTGCTGTTTACTCTTATCGTTGAATAATCTATCTGAATCTGACTCTGATGTACTACATGCCCCGTACAGCTCACACCACAGTACTATTTGTTCAGCCTTACCTAATACGTAATTCGCCTAGTTTGTACATGGTTTCTCCCCTGGCTGCCTTGTCCTGCTCTTCACATATATCAGTGCACCACCACAAAGACACGAGGGCTGTTGTGGGCACCTTACCAAAAATAAAATTGTTTCTTGGAATAAAGCGATGAAGAAGACAGACCGCCAGTCGTACAGGAAGAAATGTTGTGAGGGTACACTGTCTTCTTTTGGCAAGCTCCCTCATTCGGCACTTACCATGTCAAGTTGAAATGTTCGCACAATGGGGGTCCAGATATGTGGAACCCAGCAGCACCAGACATAAACAATGTCATTTGTGAAAATGTCCAGTCTAAGTTGCACAAAATTAAATTCAATTCAGTTTATTGATTTCAAAAATCCCCTTGGAACAAGTTACATATGGCAGGAGCAAGCCATCTGCAGGGAGATAAAGTACAAAAAAGCTGAGTGGGAGTACAGACAGACGTAAATACAGAGCTTGTGGACTAAGTGGCCTAGGTGATTATGCAGAAAAAGGAAATAGCGACAACTCGTATGAAATTGTGAAAGATAGAGGGGACAGTTGAGGTTCAGCAACTGAATGGGAAGCTATTCCGCTCTGTGAATGCTTCAGGAAAAATGACTTCATCAATGGACAAACTCAAGAAACTAGTGTGTTACCTGGACATCAAAGTTGTACCTGAGACATTAGGGCACAATATTGCCCTGGCCAACACTACTAGCAGTGTGTCAGATTCTGATAACGGAGGGCACCCCACAAGGTGTACCCGAAATGAAGTGCCGCTTGCTCTGTGCTGCAAAAAAAGAAATGGAAAAGCAATTCAGTTACAGAAAAGCCCATCAAAGCAAAGGAAGAGGAAAGCACAGCATAGATCAAGCAATGGAAGAGCAAAAAGAACTGCAAAAAGCAATAGAAATTGGCATGCCCTCGTCAAGCGAAAAAGAGGTTCACTTCCTGACAGAAGAAACAAAACATCCGTCCCCACCCACACGCTAGCAATGGGGATGCCTGACAATCAGAGAAACAGGAAATCCAGGGTGGCGAAGCCCGAAAGCTGCGAGCCTGCCCTTCCCTTACCTATCTGCCTTACATATGCAAGGGGAGGTAGTGATGTTGTACTTGCATTTGGAAAGCCCTCAAACATATTTATAAGGCTCGTTGATCTCAGGTCCCTCGACACTACAATCGACAGGTCTAAAGAAGCCGAGCTATGTGCGTCTGACCAGTTATTTCAGAAGGGCCACCTCTTCGACACAATAACTGAGGCATTTTTAATGTAGCTCAGCGTAAGGTTTGACAAGGTTGCAAGTACTTACGCCTACTTGATGCCTCTGTTCAGAGGTGATAATGTGGCACATTTACTCGCAGAAGAACTGCTCGTCACCAAGTCCGTGGACGACAGGAACACGCTTTTCATCCCATATTACAAACGAGACAAGCAACGGGCAATGTTTGTTGCCCTCAGTGACACGGACTCAGTCCTGCTTTACGATCTCTTAACTGATTTTCTCAAGTACCTCTCCCTGGGAGGTCAGTGGAGTCCTCAAATAGTGCAACAGTGGTTGAATAGCGAAGAAGAGAGTGGTGGAATCATTGTGTGCTGGTTTGCACTAGCAGGTGGCTTCAGGCTAGTAAGGACAAAGACAAAGACAAGGTGCATGTGACATAAGAAAAATGTGTCACCACATCTTTGAGAGCATTGTCAGTGGGTGCTTGAAACGCAGCTGAAGAGTGAAGCAGAAACGCTGAAGAGAAACGCAGATAAAGAGTGCTTCGGCTGTGAGAACAGAGAAGGTCACAGCAAGCAGATGCGAAGTGATACCTGCATGCAGTACCACTGTGATTGCGTATGAGAAAAATATGTAACCGTGTTAAAACATGACACAAGACTCCAGTGCTGAGTGAATCGTTGCATATCTGGCGACACTGATGTTGCCAGACTACAGGAGCAGAATGAAACACGAAGTATTTTCTGAAGCAAGCTTGAAAAAAACTTTCTTGTTGAACTCTTCCTTGAAAGTAACTGCACATTAATCACATGCAGCATCACTTGCACACGGAAGTCCGTGCGCTGGGTGCACATGGTTGGGCGCAGCAAGAGTTGGGCCCTGGGTACCACGGGCCCCTGAAGAGGCCCAGGATGCGGGCTCCCTTCCTTCAAAGATGACTCTCCTATCTCGCCATCCCTGCTTCCATGTAATCACTGACACAGGCGTGGATGACGCTGATAGAACACAAATGAAATATGGCAATCCTGCTGTGCAGTGTTCCAGAAATACTACAATAGCACAATACAACACAGTAAAGATCAGGGAACATTCTGAAAGTCCAGAACGTCAATACATCACTAATGGCATGACAGAACACTGCACAAGTGATGACGAAATGAGCCGAGTACAGTACTCCCCCCCCCCCCTCCCCCAGAAAAAAAGAAGAAAAATTTGAGCCTAATCATAGTGAGGTAGTAGTCACCAGTTCGGACAGCAGTGACACAAGTGTCGCTAAAAGCCAGCTTGTGTGATCCTTTTGCCGTTCAGAAGGGCAATTCCGATGTATGCTATAGTGATGGAGGCAGAGAGATGACGAGAGGTGATGTGACGAAGATAGATCTAATAGATATAACAGAAGATCTAACTGGCGAAGAGCCAAGCACACGCCATGCGGTAGTACAGATGCTGAATATGGCAACATCCTTGGTGTAGAAACTGAGGACAGACAGTCATGGAAAGGCAATATAGAGAATAGAGAGCCAGAGGTGGAAAGAATGCAGTTAGCTCCCATAACAAGACGCTGGACCCTCATTGCTGTAGATCTAACGAAGTAAGAAATAATGTGCTTCGACCCACTCAAAGAATCCAGAAAGAATGTGAAGGACCACGGTGATCGTTTTTCTCTGTGTGAAATACAGAAGAAACAGAAAATGGCACGTTAGCCTCGGTATGAAACTCAAAATGGTTCGTTAACCTCCAGCATGACATGAGCAGCTGTGGTGTTTTGGAGTGCTGACGTAGAACACTTCTCAGCTTGTAGGACACTCACCCAGCAACATGTACTTGAAATGAAAAGGTGGATATGTGATAGACCTCGGAGACACTACCTTGGCCGGGACTGCTTAACACAGATGGCAAACAGATGACTAAGCTGGAGTCACTGAAGAACGATGAAGATGGTGTTAAGTGCATGGCGCACAGCAGCAAGGGATGTCTTAATGCGATCATAAACAATCCATTCAACTGTTCTCCGTGAACGAGAACTCGTGGGATTCAAGATAATGCATAGGTGATTATAACAAATCATGTGGGCATAAAAAATTTGAGAGAGAGGCTATGTGTTTAATGGCACAAAGGCGGCAAAGGCCAAAGAGTGCCAGAACTATGGGGAGTGTGTGGGGCATGATGATGGGAGAGAGATGATGTGGGAGAGAGAGAGAGAGGACGATAACAAGTGAGTGTAGTAATTAAAAGCTATCTACAGTTATGAGCGATGAGATGGTCCAGGATAAGAGAGAAAGGAGGATGACGATAACAAGTGCGTGTGGCAGTTAAAAGCTATCTACAAGTATGAGCGATGAGATGATCCAGGATGAGAGATTTACATGAGGAACTGGGTGATAAAGGCTAAAAGCGGAGCAATGCTGAACTTTAACACTGGCAGGATGTCTTGGTAGGGTAGTCCTAGAGGCGACTCCTCTTGTGCCAATGCTCGCCGAGCCTTACGGTCGGCTTGTTCATTCCCTGGGATCCCAGTGTGGTTGGGGACTCAGCAGAGACAGATTGAAAAGCCTAGGGAACAAAGTTGAGTCGCAAGCGCCCATCCTTGCTTGACGAGGTGATTCTTGGTGTCAGAGCATGAAAGCAGCACACGCACAGAGCTTAGCGAATCAGAGTAAATAACGAAGTTTTGAAGGTCATTTTGTTGAATGTGCTGCAGAGCCAGGAGAATCGCGTAAAGCTCTATGGTGAAAAACTGTGGCATTCGTGTTCAAGTGTGCCATTATAATAGAATCGCCTTCAAGGGCAACAGCTGCCACACCATTGCTTACTTTGGTCCCATCAGGGTAGACAGCATGGTGGTCCCCAAAGTCATGGTGAATCTCCAGGAATTCCTGGAGAATGGCATTGTGTGCAGTGGATTGTTTGTCAAACTGTGTCAAAATTAGCCATATTATCCATTACTTTGTCGAGCAAGGTAGAATACACCAAGCACTATCCTATGTGCGCACCATATATGAGAGCAGCAATTTTGAAACACCTGCAAGAAGCAGAGACAGGCGATTTTTTCCACCAGTGTCCACTGTCCTTTTTCGAAAACACTGGCAAGAATATGGCAGCAAAGCAAGTTGTTATGGACGCCACAAGCTCAGCAAGTGAGTGCTCTGGGATGCGTGCAAAGATGCCATCGAGAGCCGTCACAGATGCTCGGATGGGATGAAGATGGGCTTCTCGACGGTACAGGGTCATCTGGTTGAACAGAAAACCTGTAAGTGGAAAACTTGTTATGGCAGCACCACATAGAATACTCAAGGCAATCAACATAAGCCAAATTGCACTTTTTGTTCCTTCTTGACTGCAAGCAGATCAAGCAATGAGCAGTCTATGCTGCAGAATACAAAATGCTTTTAACATGCTCTGCATGGCACCATAAGCAAGACTGCCGCATTCCTGCTTACGCATGTAGAGGTAGAGCACACGCAAAAAAGTAATCTGTCCGCCTGATAAGTATGTTAGCATGTGATAGGGAGCAAAAGTGACTCATGGGGTCTCTTACTTGCTCCCTAATTGTGTAAAATTCTTGGATTCCCAAACATTTCGTAATTTCCTGTTCTTGCCAACCATTGTGGGATCGTGTTGAGTGTTACCCAGACACAACACCAAGCACAGCAACAGCTGCAGGTTTTAGCAAGAAACAAGAGTGCAGAACGTGCAACTGCACAAACTAACTTATCTATTTACAGTCACGTCTCACTTATCCGGAGTTCAGATATCCGAAAAACTCGTTATCCGGACTACATTACAGGAAATGAACCTGCTACCATTGGATTTTGTCTCGCTTATCTGGCATTCGTTATCCGTATCTGGACAGCAAGTACGGGGACTAAACTTCCAGGGCCTAGGTCATTCTGATTCACTTATCTGGAAAAGTTAATGTCCTCGGTCCCTGGCATGTATTGCTGTGTCCGCATTGTTCTGGAAAAGGGTCACATCCTACCGGAGCATTCTGTACTGTTTGACTCTCCTTTCTTCAGGAGTCACTCCCTTCAGACCTCCCCCCCCCACACACACGCAATAGAGATGGCAGGCGATAAGTGAAAGAGGTGCCCTATATGCACCGGGCTCAACAAGTTCACATGTGAACGTCAAAGTCCAGGACGTCCAAAAGAACCACCTGTCTATTGGCCTATCCCAAAGACATTTGCAAAAAGACAAAAACGTGTGTGCAGGACATTACCCTTCTTTGAACAGCAGGGTGACGCAGCAGGTGCCGTGGCTGTGACCACAATTCTGTCACATGCATGCCTACTACTTTTAAGCAGCTCACTTCGTAGCAATTTTGGAAGTAACTACCTTTTCTTGGTTTAATTTTCTGGAGCTATGAAGAGGTCTCCCAAATTTTCGGTTTTCCCGGGAAGTTTGCTTGGTTTGACTATCCAGAAATTTGTTATCCAGACGAAAAGGGAGGACTCCCGAGGTGTCCGGATGATTGAGACATGACTGTCTTTATATATTAATCTATTTATCATGATTACTAGTAGCACTATAGTAAGTGTCATTCTGTGCACATGGTAAAGGTTACAAGGAAAGCAATGCGGGCTTGTTTGTGCGTCAAGGAGATGGAAAGAAGTTAGAAGACAGTTCGGTCATGTTTCTCGTTCCTTTACAACTCGCAAGGTGAAAGAATTTGAAAAATGACTGAGAACATTGAGAAACTCATGCGTAACAAAAATTATGGTGCAAAGCTAGACTTATGAGGTTATAAAAAGGAGTGGTGTGGGGCTAAGCAAATATGTTGGGTCAAATTGTGGCGTCGGTTTGAATTAACATAGCAAGTTCCAGAATGTGGAAAGGAGACGTAAAAAGGTTGTGGATATTAATCAAGAACAAATAGGGCAACATCAGAGGGTAGGGTCTTTCCTGTCTGGAAGTTACAAAGCCCTATATAAAAGCAGTATACTGATGTAGTTGCCTCACATGACATGCCAGTGCAAAAAGTGTGTCAAGCACATGCGTACCAAATACATGCATGTGGACTGCTCCAGTCACACCTCCCTGAACTGCTAGGGGAAGCCACTGCCATGTTGCAAATTGTAGTTAGGGTTGTCAATCAGGATATCCCGAATTCCGGCCAATTTTTGATGTCCCAAAGTCCTGGGATTCCTTCTGGAAAATCCCAGGATTTTGCGAGATCAAATATGACAGGAAAATCAAACACCTGTGGGACGTCAGGCACAGACTCCTTCGTAAGGAAATGGCACTTGACTGGAGGTGACCTGACAGAGGACCGCTGCCTACACGTGCGTACAGACATTTGCTGACTGTCGTTTCTTCTAGTGCAGATGCTGGACGGATCTTCAGTTCAGCAGCCAGTATTTGCACAAAGTTTGCTCCGAACTGGGGGACACCACCGTAAACGCTCCGTGCTTTCTCACGTTGGGTTTTAATCATTGTACAATGTGATAAGCACGCAGCGACGGCGTTGTAAACTGTTTAGTGCTTCGTTCCTTTCCATTCGTTCTTTTTTTTTTTTTGTTGTTGTTGCTGCTGCTCTTCATTCAAGTGGACCATTCCACCATTTGAGGAAATATTTAGTTAAAGTTAGTAATTTAATTAAATAAAGTTAATATTTCCTGTTACTTTAAGTGTAGCAGGCCTCACCTTTTTTCAATGGCAACAGTGAAATGGTGATGAATAAAAAAGGAGTCGCATTATCATAGGAGAAAAATAAATAAATAAATAAATATACAAAATGTAAGAATTTTGCCATCACTATTTTACCAATCGGGTTACATTGCAAATTTTGAATGCAAATTTTCCTTTAGGAAAAGGTAAAACTGATAAAGCACACATGAACTGTGCACAACACGCTGATATAGGGATTTAGGCACATGAGTTAAATGGATTTGGAAGTGGGGTCCTGCATGGCCCGCAGGTGACCGGTCCAGGTTTTCGGAGTCGTGCGGGTAGAAGGTCGGGTGCGGTAGACATATTTTACCAACACACTTTTAGAAAGAACACCAATTCGCTCAACTTCTCATGTGTATGTACTGCAGTCACTCGAAATATGATGTGAAATGTCGTTGACAAGGGCGTAACAAATGCTCACAACGTTAGGAAGCAACAGCGACTGTGTGTCCTTCTTTGTCTATGTCGTGTTTCGTATCATCATGCCTCAAGTCACAAACCAACTTCCATTTGCACTTTTTTTGCCCCCAGCGCTGATGTCATACAAGAAACCATGCACACAGACACATCTAGTCACCAGGCACAGACCAGGGAGTTTGTGAGTTCGTCAGCGTTCATCGTGTTTCAGGTCAGGTGAGCTTTTGGAAAAAATATGCGGGAGGATGCTGGTCTCAATTTGTAAGGGGACGTGGGTTGCGTGTCGGGTGCAGATTTTAACCTGCGGGCACGTGTTGGATGCGCGTAAGATAATTTTGATCCATGCAGGAATATATTTGGAAACACCACCTAAACCTATCACAATCCCAAAATCCCAGGATTGTAAAAATAGCCCAGGATTGACAACCCTAACTGTAGTGCAAAATAAATAGGTTACCCACTTTAAGGCAATTGTCAATGTACGGAAGAAAATGCCCTCAAAGATTTGCAACATATTACTCCTACTTTCAGGACCAACAGGAACAGCCTAGGAATGTAAAAAAAAAAGAACATGAAAAAAAAAATGTAATCCATAGGCCAGTAAGTTGTAGAACAGGTTATCCTATTTGAGCACTTTCTTTGTGACTGGTGACTTCTGACTAACTGCAGATTGATAATGATATTTAATATAGTTGTCGGTGTGCACTGTTCACGTTCACTGCACCATATTCACGTTGAGGTCACCCCAAAACGTTTTCTTTTGTGAGCTTATGCAACTGGTAGCGTGCAATAAGCAGGTCACGAGCTATAGCAACATTGTGATACTGGTCCTTAATAAGATGGTTCACTCAGACTGTGCACGCAACGAGATCAAACAGCTGCAAGTTGCATCAGCAAGGCATGTGTGTAGGCAACCTTCAGCTATGGAAATTGGCGTTGTGTGCCTGGTGGAGGGTGCATGGTATCACCCGTCCAGGATAGCTTCCACTAAGCCGGAAAGTCACTGCGAAGAGTGAATGCTTACTGTTAGGAGCTGGCAGAGTCGAAGAAGCACCCAGCACTGGTCAATTGTAAAGGTGGGCTGCACGGAGATAATGACTGCCCATGGGTGGCAAAGAGGACCTGCAAGAAGTTAGAGAACTGTTAGTGGGAGAATATTTCCTACTCACCATGTTTACTCATATGGTGTAAAACAAATTAGGCTAAGACTGAAAAGCAAGCCTGTAGAATTAGATTTTGGATTGTGTTAGATGTTGTTGTTGTGTTGTCATTGTTGTAGTCTATGTTGTTCTGTATAAGCCTGTTCTTAACTTTGTAATTCCACAGATTCATGTCATTTCATAAGGTGACCTGACACATTAGCATGCAAGCTTCAGACATTTGTCATAGTTGCAAATAAGTTCCAATGAAAACGAAAGGAAAGTTAGGAGCAAGCGAGCTGGTAGTGACGATCCATGACTTGAAAACCCGAGACTAGGTAGGGACGATAAAAGACAAACACAAACACTGTCTCAAGCTCAGCTCTGTTTTTGTCCCTACCTTGTCTCGAGTTTTCAAGTCATGGTTCCAATGAAAGTTTACTGATGTCCTTTTTGTGAAGTTGCCAAGTGTCCCTTGCTGCCAGAAGGTCATATACGGATGAAAGAAATGGCTCACCCCAATGTTGGGTACACTTTTGTAAATATTTGTATAAAATTTTGCACTTAGCATAGAAAAGAACTTAAAAAGTACAAGAACGGCGGGCGCTCTACCATTCCTTGTGTATCTGCTAGTTGTATTTGTAGTGTATTTATTGTGTACCGTAATTTCATGCGTATCAGCACAGCTTGGCGTGATTCTTTTTTCGCACAGGCGCTCTGCGGCTTGTCGACCGGTGTGGCTTATCTCATAACTATTTACCCCTGGTATTTTCCCCATACCGTGTTGTTAACGAAAGGGCTGACACCGCACGAGACGTCTCTGGCACAACACCGCCCTGTCAATGCACGAACAATGCGAAATGGGCGCGTCCACATTCGAGTAGACTGACCCTCCTGGTACTTTCCCCCAAGCAGCTTTAACGAAAGTGGTGAGAGTGATTCATGTCTTCTGGAAGGCCACTAACACATCGATCCATGAAAAACATGCAACAAGGCCACAGTCTGATTTGGTAGAACACTACATCTGACCTCCTTTGTCGTACACCATACCAAACCCAGAGTATGGATCACAGGATTTACGACCTTCTTTATGGTTTCCTTTGTTGTACGAATCAGCCATGTCGTATTGCCTGCGGCTTATCTGCGAATGCAGCTTCTCTGCCAGAAAATTTTCAAAATGTTCCTGGAAACAGGTCCTGTGGGTTAAATGCAGTACAGCTTATAGACATGAAATTACGGTATATGTTTTATTGTATTTCTCTAACATAATACAAGGGTGGAAAAAAAAAAAGTACAGTGTGGTAAAACCTCTCGAGTACAAACAGTTCAGGACTGATGTTCCATAAAAGATGTGAGATGCAAATACTTGGCCATTGCTGTAGTCCTGCCAAATGGAGTGGTTTCACTGTACACCTTGGGGGAATAGCTCGGGTATTGAGAAAAAGAAGAAAAAAATTATGCACAAAAATTGAGGACTGTAAATGTTTTTCTTTGTTGCCAGGATACTGTGTAATCCATTTGTATCATCCATGCCTGAAACGCGGTATGCTGCTATAATGGTAGTCAGCATTTTGGTGACATTAGATGTTGTATGTTACACCTGTGTCCTTGTTGGGCAAAGCTGTGATGTTGTTGCTATGACAAAGCTTTAAAAAAAGTTACAGTACTTGCACGACAAAAATTACTTTGAGTGACAGAAAATGGTGAAGCTCAAAATTTCTCATCGTGACTACATCGTGAAGACAGTGGAACTCTACAAAGTGAATACTATGTGAGGCACGTAAAAGAGATCTCTCAAGGCCTGCATAGAAATGGCCGCAAGAGGCTATATTGAAACAGAACAAGACAGAGAAGTTATGACAGCCTTCAAGCCCATGCAGTTACAAGATTGCACATCCTGAATTTTCCTTGGTACAGTGGGGCACGCCATTACTGTGGAAGATTTTCACCAAAATGAAAAGGCTGGGAATGTGCTGTCACAGAGCAGAAATGGAAACCAAGTGTTTGCAATCAAAGTTCAAGTACATTGGCTTGGGCACCCTACTAAGTGTGCATGATTTACCTTTTGCTACCTTTTAGTCGGAATGAATGGTGCAAGCCTGCAAGACAGAAACAGTGGCCCCTAGTGTGGCGTAGAGCCCCAGAACAAGCCATCATGTACAGCTTCCCAGAATCAGCAGATTGTGAATGACAGCTAAGCTCCAGTGAAGCCTCCATTACCACACGACAGAGCAGCGTCTGTGGTGGCCAGCAGCCGCAGAGGCTAATGCTCTTGGATTCCTTGAGAAAGAAGGGCCACCGTCAACACTGAGATGCACACAAGCCAGCACATCATTCACTTTTGCCTTTTTCTGCGTGTGTGTCTGTGTGAAAGAGTGGCCCCTGCCAGGATTAGCCTCCTGCAGCCAGTGAAAGTGAAAGAAGGGCAACTGCAGCGACGATAGCCCAGAAGTTGTGTATGAATGAGGCTAACTTACATTATTTTTGTGGCGGGACAAAGTCGAGTGGGAGAGATCCTCAAGTACAGAACAAGACTGGATGCTGGATGAATGGAAATACACAGCTATAAAATCTTGCATTGAATGAGTGAATCAATGAAAACGAATGTAGAAAACAAATTGGCTTCAAGGTCTGTAAAACCTACACAGCTGAACAAAAGGTACCTGTGACGCAACATCATCTGGGCTGACGTAATTTATGATGAGTGGTGACGGCATGAAAGGGTCAGACAGACGAAAAGACTTTAAATGAAGGGAAGACAGCGTGTTTACACTGTGTCTTACCACGAATGCTCAAAACCGGGAGCTGAACTGTGTGGTCGTGTTAGGGGAAGCCCATGAGAGACCCAGGAAACCAAGCATTTAAGTGCAAGTGTTGTGTTGCATAAATATAAAGAGAGCTTCCTGCAGAATTCTCCTCATACCAGCAGGGGCTCTGTGCTCTTAAGTGCAGACGTGGTGTCTGGAGCCTTAAATGACACAAAGGTTGCAAGGTGGAGAAACAAAGGGTGTCATGCACCCCCATTGAAAGACAAGATGCGAGGAAGCACAACGTTCCACGACAAACACAAAAAGCACTGTCTACACCTCTGACGATCCTCGGACAACATGTGCAAATAAGTTATGATGCGATTTCACCTGTGGAAGATGAAAGTTAGAATAACAAGGCTGTATATTCCAGCAAATGTAAGCGTAGTGACAACTTCATGTAGCTTCAAAGATTGTGTAAGATGCAAATAGGAAGAGGAAGCCTAAATTATGTGGGCTTTGTTTTCAAGCTCTGCCATACCAACCACAACAAAACACAGTACATTTAGCTTAGTTGTTCTATGCCCACACTGTGTGAAGAAAGCATTTAGTATAAATGTAAGGTGTGTCATGCATATGTTTAGAATACAAGCAATGAGCGATCCCAAATAAATCGCTTTTTAAATATAGCAGCTTTGTTTTTGGGTTGTTGTAAAGGAAGTACATGTTCTTATAATTGCTTTTATTCGGAGTAAAAGTTTAAGTCGGCCAAAGAATGGAACATACGCACCGGCTAAAAAGCAGGGAGTGTTCCTGAAACTATGCAGATGATAGTTGTGTTTATGATATGGGATGCCATGAAAGGACACCCACCCGCATGACTTGTAGGTGCAAAGAACATAAGATAAATACAACACATAAATATGGTGAACCCCCCGACAAAATAACTATACTGCTCGGAATGGTACGAATCCCTCCCCAGATTTTCATCTTGGCCTGATGAACAGAATGAATGCAATTAATCGACCTTATTCGAGAAATAAATATGCGAAAGATTGGAGCACAGACGAGCAGACTGGTCGACGAGCCACGGCTACTTCGATCGATCACTGTGAAATAACTACTGCTCGGAATGGTACCAATCCCTCCCCAGATGTTCATTTGGACCCGATGAACAGAATGAATGCAATTAATCGACCTTATTCGAGAAATAAATATGTGAAAGATTGGAGCACAGACGAGCAGACTGGTCGACGAGCCACGGCTACTTCGATCGATCACTGTGAAATAACTACTGCTCGGAATGGTACGAAACCCTCCCCAGATGTTCATTTGGACCCGATGAACAGAATGAATGCAATTAATCGACCTTATTCGAGAAATAAATATGCGAAAGATTGGAGCACAGACGAGCAGACTGGTCGACGAGCCACGGCTACTTCGATCGATCACTGTGAAATAACTACTGCTCGGAATGGTACCAATCCCTCCCCAGATGTTCATTTGGACCCGATGAACAGAGTGAATGCAATTAATCGACCTTATTCGAGAAATAAATATGCGAAAGATTGGAGCACAGACGAGCAGACTGGTCGACGAGCCACGGCTACTTCGATCGATCACTGTGAAATAACTACTGCTCGGAATGGTACCAATCCCTCCCCAGATGTTCATTTGGACCCGATGAACAGAAGAAATGCAATTAATCGACCTTATTCGAGAAATAAATATGTGAAAGATTGGAGCACAGACGAGCAGACTGGTCGACGAGCCACGGCTACTTCGATCGATCACTGTGAAATAACTACTGCTCGGAATGGTACCAATCCCTCCCCAGATGTTCATTTGGACCCGATGAACAGAGTGAATGCAATTAATCGACCTTATTCGAGAAATAAATATGCGAAAGATTGGAGCACAGACGAGCAGACTGGTCGACGAGCCACGGCTACTTCGATCGATCACTGTGAAATAACTACTGCTCGGAATGGTACCAATCCCTCCCCAGATGTTCATCTGGGCACGATGAACAGAATAAATGCAAATAATCGACCTTATTCGAGAAATAAATATGTGAAAGATTGGAGCACAGACGAGCAGACTGGTCGACGAGCCACGGCTACTTCGATCGATCACTGTGAAATAACTACTGCTCGGAATGGTACCAATCCCTCCCCAGATGTTCATTTGGACCCGATGAACAGAGTGAATGCAATTAATCGACCTTATTCGAGAAATAAATATGCGAAAGATTGGAGCACAGACGAGCAGACTGGTCGACGAGCCACGGCTACTTCGATCGATCACTGTGAAATAACTACTGCTCGGAATGGTACCAATCCCTCCCCAGATGTTCATTTGGACCCGATGAACAGAAGAAATGCAATTAATCGACCTTATTCGAGAAATAAATATGTGAAAGATTGGAGCACAGACGAGCAGACTGGTCGACGAGCCACGGCTACTTCGATCGATCACTGTGAAATAACTACTGCTCGGAATGGTACCAATCCCTCCCCAGATGTTCATTTGGACCCGATGAACAGAGTGAATGCAATTAATCGACCTTATTCGAGAAATAAATATGCGAAAGATTGGAGCACAGACGAGCAGACTGGTCGACGAGCCACGGCTACTTCGATCGATCACTGTGAAATAACTACTGCTCGGAATGGTACCAATCCCTCCCCAGATGTTCATTTGGACCCGATGAACAGAAGAAATGCAATTAATCGACCTTATTCGAGAAATAAATATGTGAAAGATTGGAGCACAGACGAGCAGACTGGTCGACGAGCCACGGCTACTTCGATCGATCACTGTGAAATAACTACTGCTCGGAATGGTACCAATCCCTCCCCAGATGTTCATTTGAACCCGATGAACAGAAGAAATGCAATTAATCGACCTTATTCGAGAAATAAATATGTGAAAGATTGGAGCACAGACGAGCAGACTGGTCGCCGACCCACGGCTACTTCGATCGGTCACTGCGAAATAACTACTGCTCTGAATAGGCAGAAATCCTGCCCCAGAAGCTTAGGAAGCTTACTTGACGAGATGAACAAGGTAAGAACAAGTGACACACTTACCCTGTTTAATATTAAAACTGGGCTCACTTGACTTCAACAACAAGCGATGCTTCTCAAACGGCACGGGGACAGAATAGCCAGTGATTCACTATATGCCAACGCAATCGGCACATAGCCTCGCTCCCAGGGTCAAACTAAAGCTTCTCCTATCTTGAATATGTGTGATTTCCGAGTCTGGGAACGAGGCATGTGAACGAGAATAACCCAGTACACCGGAAGTCGCGCGCGCGTACGCAAAAATGTAGCTCCTGCTTCTCGTTTTCTCGTTGGTGGTCGTTGGCTGCTGTGTGGGACGCCTTGCATGCGTTTGAAGCCATTATTTCCATCTTTCATGGCCAGTTCTCACTTGGCGACGCCCGACGCGGCGTCGTGAACGGACGGCGGAAGTAGACGGGCATTTCCGCCGCCCCGTCAAGGCGCATGATTTTCATGTTCCCACCACAGTGGCATTTCGTCGCCCCTAGGCCAACATATATAATCACAGGGGGGCCAGAAAGCCGCCATTTTTGTAACTACCCCCAAGCGGTCGCTTTCCGCAAAATCGCCATCTTGTTGTGTTCAACGTCACGGAACTATCGCCCAATCACATCTCGGCTTGGCTTGTTTTCTTTATTATGTTTTGTTTCTCCGTCTCAGCTGATCCGTGTCATCTGCTTCGCCGCTTTCGACGTCCGCTTTGACTTCGCGTGTTTGGCTATTGAATTGCTGTTTGCTTGCCACACATGCCACTTCTGTGACAGGCCATGGTAGTGTGTTGTTATTCCGGTTGCGCTAATCGTTCAGAGTTTGCAAGTAAAGAATCTGGCATAACGTACCACCAGTAAGTATATACCCCTGTGCTCTCGGTTTCGATTCGTCTCATTATGTTGCCTTTGTTTGTTCTCGGCGGTACGTTTTAGCTTTCCCCGAGACGAGTCCTTACGATTGCAATGGGTGAATGCGATCGGGAGACCGGATTGGGTGCCAACGAAGTACAGCCGAGTGTGCTCAGGAACGAGGACTTCGACAGAACGTCGCTAACACGCGTGCGCCTGCGGGAGGGTTCCGTTCCTGTCGCACATCCGTCGGTTCAAGTTCACCAGGTACGTTTCGCCATAATTATGGTCGATAATCAATTGCATATAGCCACACTATGGGCCCAGAGCTTGGGTACAAAGGGAATTAATGCAAGGGACATGTTAGCGGTCAAATTTGCCAAGTATTTGCTCGAGGTTAGGCCCTTTGACCACAAAATACGTTCACCAGTTCTTTTGTGTCTTTGGTGTTTAAAAGTCTGGTAAATACAACTCGTTCGTTGTCACCTCAGGAGGAGCATGACTTGCCAGCCAGACGGGAACCTAGCGGGCAAGAACCAATAGGCGTGTGCACGCCTGAACCCGGCACACAAGAGCAAATTAACGTGAGCCTGCCTGAGCCTGTCACACAAGAGGAGATTGAAGTGAGCATGGCGTCTGGATCTGACACTCAAGAGCCAATGGATGTGGGCCTGCTCGAACCAAAGACACCAGAGCGAATCCATGTGAGCACATATTTGAAAGCCTTTCAAATGTGATGCCGAACAATAGTATGCCGTTACAGGTAGACAGAACTACAAGCACACCTCTTGTGTCTGCTGTGGTAGGTATCATTTTTTTAGCATTAACCGCACAGTTTGTTTCACGAGTAAATCTTTATGGGTTTGTGCTGCCTTCATGTTTTTATTTGTTTTATACGATACATCAATTTCTCAGTCTTGCTTACACTTAGTGGAGTGAAAGATGAACTGTATCGCATGCTAGTCCTTGAGTTGGTTAGCAAGCTTCCTATTCATTGTCATCCCCAGTTGACCATTAGGTCATTACTCAGAATTGAGCCACTTGCTCTGTGGCAGTGGTTGCCCAAACACTGGCCTCCCTTTCTCTTCTCGAAGTGTGTCGTGGTTCGGTTTTTCAGGCTGTACAGAAGTTAGACCCAAGGTGTTATGCTCTTACTCATAATCGTGTGTAGGGAATCAACAGCTCAGGCTTCACTACTAAGCCACCTACCACAACTTCAATGTGAAGCCTCAGCAGCACAAACAAATGAACCACAGATGCATTGTGCCTGTCATGCACTTACACATTCGGTGCCTCGCTTGCATGCCACATGTATATAGTGTGCGACATTAAAAACTGATCAGAGCTCTTCATGAAGAGAGCAATAATCCTAAACCAGAGAGTATCTATGTTGCACATGAGTTACAACCAGGTGCTACTTTTGATGTGACACCTGTTTGTAACCCAAGTACCACAAAGGTAGCCTCCGGTTTCCGTTTATCAGTCTCACTGTGATGCACTCTGATCAGTTCTTAATGATGCACCCTGTATACCAGCACCCTGCAATATATCTATGGCATGACGATCACACAGAAGAGCAAAAATCATGAGAACACAGTAGGATTTAGTTCGGGCAACTATATTTGAAAAGCATTTCCAACGACCATAAAACCACATAAAACCCACTTCCTCACAGGTACCCCAAACAGATCTTGTACAGATTTAAACATGCCCTACGCATGAAAAAAACACTGTTCACTTTAATGCCCATCAATCGCATTTTCCATTAAAATTTCGCACACTGGGTCACTGCTTCGAAGACTACTCCCGCACGGTGTAAACCGAGGTTGTCCGCTACCCCCTCATATCTTGGCTTTAACATGGTGTTCAATGGACCAATCCCAGCATGCGCCTGGCATTTGTCCATACTGGATCCCAGCCGCGAATAATCCTGGATCCGCCCATGCTTTCCACGATACAGCACCAAACTCCATCTACAACTGCTGCAGGACTTTTGAATCTTTATTTGGAAGTTTTCGTTTTGTTCTGATTATCAAGGGGCCCTGAATGAAACAGTGTTTTAATGATAATGGTTCTTGCGTGCACTCTCCTTCCAGTCCAGCCCCACACCAGCCAAGGCTTCCAGCAGTATCAGTTCCGACACACCAGGGCGATTTGAACAGTCGCGCACGGTAAGCCTTCGGAAGTATTGACACTAGGGGCTTCTCTCATTCTCTCTCCACTGCAAATCAAATGTAGCCTTCCTCTTTGCCTCTGAGTATTGGGACTTTACACCGCGGTTGTGTACTTAATTTAATTTCTTTTCAGGGCTCTTCCGTTTGTCTGTTCACAAGCTTGACTCCGAACACTAGCAGGCCTGACCCCATGGTAAGGATTGTGCTCTTAGTGGAAAGACTAGGATGTACATAACTAACGCACAGGGGTTATGATCATACTGAACATCCTGTGTATTACATTTGTACTGCTATTTCCACGTCTTTCCAGGACACAACCCCCAGTGGCTCAACTCCAAGCACCAGCAGATGTGAACCTTTGGTAAGAATTATACTCGACGTGGAAAAGAATTGCATGTTCATAACTAATACGTTAAGATTCCACTGTAGGTGCTGTCTGCACCATTCAAGTATATGTTCCAGGAGCAGGCTTTCAAATACCTTATTTCATACAGTACAGGTGCATAAGGGAAAACCAATTAGACTTGAGCATACAGTTTAAACATATTATTGCCCCTTTCACGTCTACATTTCAGTACAGTGCAGTGCCGTTAGTTGCAGCCTGTTGTATAGTTACTGGCCCGAGGAAACATTTCTCAAATTATCTGTTGCCAGCACTTATTGGTGTTAGCAATGGGTATGAGAGTAGTCTGAGTGAACTAGGAGGGACAGTCTTTCTGACAAAACTGATCTGTCTCTGCTGCAGCGATGCTGGCAACACTTGTAGCCTAATAGTTATAGTTACAAAGCTCAGAGAGTGCTCTATATCATGGAGGGAATTCCCAGCTTGGTATGCATGCTGCTGATTATTACTAACCCCAATACTTGTCACAATGAATTGTACTGTTTGAATCAATAAAGATGGATTTGATCAAGCGCAATGGCGTGGAGAAACTTCTGTGATCTGCATGGCTGACTTTTTGTCATCTACTGTGACCACTGCAATGTGGATCTCTCCTCTAGTGAGTATATGCACAGTGTGTCAAAAAAGGAGCAGTGTTGTGCTACTGTGTCTCGTGATACTATAGGTCCTAATTCACAAAGATATAAGGGTGCGATTGCTTCCATTCAGTGCTAGGTAAATACGTCAAGAGTGCTCATAGTAAACAGTTAAATTCGAGACATCCAAGGTCTGTTTATCTGTACGAGTGATACGCTGAGAGCTGGCAGCTCGCTATAGGCAGGCTAACTGCCGCATCAGATGTTTTTTTTTAAATTTTAGTAAACATAATGTTAGGACAGTAACTGTAGACCTTCATACTTTCTTCGAATAGCCACCATATGAGTAGGTCCTGTACCAGATAGGCAATCATGCTGTGTTGTAAAGGAACTCTGAGCAAGCAGCTCCTACATGTATCTGACCAGAAGCACAACCTGTGCATGACTGCATGGCCTTGCATGTGGCTGCCACGTACTATCTAAATTGTTCACAGCTGAGTATTAATGAGGTTATTGGTACCTGTTGTCTCAGGCGACCTCCTCTGAAGACACGCCAGTAAAGGCCTTCCTCAAAAAGGAAGTCAAACGTATAGGCAACCTGCATACCCTCAGCAAAAAACGAATCAAGGCCTTGCAGCAGGCACAAAGACGCATCAAGCAGAAAGTTGCAAAGCTACAGCATGTGATATCCCATCTCACATCTCAGAACATTTTACTTCAAGAACACGCAAGCTGCCTCGAAAACATTGCCGGTGCAAACAAGGACTTGCTGATGAGGCAGTCAGCAAAAAGTGAGGGGACAAGCTTGCCTCATAAGTACAGCCCAGAGTTACGAGCGTTTGCACTTACCTTACATTTCTATTCGCCACGTGCATATAACTATGTAAGGCAGGTCTTTGACACGTGTCTACCCCACCCACGTACGATACGGAAGTGGTACCAGTCAGTCGAAGGTGAGCCAGGGTACTCAAAAGAAGCGCTGTTAGCCCTGCAGATGCGTGTTACGGACAACAACCAGAAAGCACTGTCAACTGTATGCAGTCTTATGGTTGATGAGATGGCGATTAGGAGGCATGTCGAGTGGGATGGGAAAAGGACTTATGGCTTCGCAACCGTTGGGCCAACCTCGGAGGATTCTTGTGCTGTAGCAAAGGAGGCATTTGTCATCCTACTTGTTTCGTTACATGAGCAGTGGAAGCTGCCGATAGGATACTTCCTTGTAGATGGAATAACTGGCGAGCAAAGAAGTAACCTTGTCCTTCAAGGCTTGTCTCTTGTGCACAATGTTGGAGTGAAGGTTGTATCTGTTACCTGCGACGGTGCTGCAGCAAACTTGTCAATGTTGCATAACTTAGGATGCTCGCTGCAGTTTGAAAATCTAAAGACCAGCTTTCCCCATCCTGACACAGCCGAGCCCATAAGCGTATTTCTTGATGCTTGCCACATGCTGAAGTTAATACGAAATGCATTTTCTCACTTCAAGTCCTTCATTGATGAAGATGGCAAGGAAATATCATGGGACTACATAGAGGCACTCCACTCACTTCAACAGAAAGAGGGGCTCCATGCCGCAAATAAACTAAGGAGGGCGCATGTTCAGTGGCAGCGGCAGCCCATGAAAGTCAATCTTGCTGCAGAGCTTTTAAGCATGAGCATTGCAGATGCCATACATGAGTGTCGTGATCTAGGTGTATCAGGGTTTGAGGACTCGGAGGCAACTGAGAGGTTCCTGAGAGTTATCAATAATGTGTTCGATGTGTTGAACTCCGTCAATATGCACCAGAAGTCATGGAAGAGGCCGCTCTGTCCGGAAAACATCGAAAGGGCACGCACAATGTTTCAAATAGCCACAACATACATTTGCAGTCTACGGAGGAGCAACTCTGGGCCACTTCTTGTGCAGACTAACCGGAAAACTGGGTTTCTTGGTTTCATCACATGCTGCAAGAGTGCCATCGAGCTCTATGACTTTCTCCACTCTAAGAACCTTGTGACATACTTTCCAACACATCGCGTCAGTCAAGATCATCTGGAACTGTTCTTTGGTTTAGTACGTTCGCACGGAGGATACAACAATAATCCTACTGCAAGGCAGTTTGCAGCAGCATACAAAAGATTGATCATTAACACCGAAGTGGAAGCCTCTCAAAAAGGAAATTGTTTACCACTCGAAAATGTCTCCATACTGCAAGTCAGCAGCGCTAGACAGCCCCTATCGGAAGACATAATTAACTGGACATCAAGAGGAAGAAGCATACCTGCAGAAGAAGTGACTCTACAGGAGGATCTACGTGAGCATAACTACTTCTCAGACCCAACGGAGCCATCAACTTTTGGTGAAAGAGTGATAGTGTACATTGCAGGACGTATAGTGTGCTACCTATGCGAGTATCTGAAATGTGACATCTGCATCTCCCACCTGACAGTCCGTACACCTTCCCTCTACCATTCACTAATACAACAAAAGGATTACTTTCACAGACTTCCCTATCCATCTGATGATGTGATCACCATTTGCAGGAAATCTGAGAAGCTGCTGCGTGCAGCTCTTTTCCAGGAGGGCATATCATCGGCAACACTTCTGCAAAGGTTAATCTTACAAGTGCTGGAGTCTATGATGGACAAGGGTGTGTTCAGCTCCATACGTAATGACCACATGCTCGAACAGACGTCACTTGAAAATCACTACTTTCATCTAATACGATCTATTGCTCACAAATACTTAAGCATACGCATTCATCACGCTTGCAGACTACGTACAGAAGAGTTGCACAAGATTAGATGCCGGCAAATGTACACTAAGCTTACCCAGTTCAAAGGACAATAGTTGCCTTAGGAGCCAAAGTACATGCCACTGTGATTTGGTATTATATTTGCCCTAATAAGTTGTTGTTCCCAATGATAAATGTGTACTAACTGGGCCATAATACTGTCATCTGCATTCATATTCCAATACTATACCCAGACGTTGCCCCAGTCCTGAAGCAGTGTCAGCAAAAAGGATTTCTTAGCACAACAGGAGAGCAGCCCTACAGCTATAATTACAGGAGAAACGCAAGTACTGCAGCTGATAGACTGGAACAAACGCTGGCAGGCTGCTTGAGGAATGATTGTGTGTGCGCATGAAAGTGTGATTTCGGTGCCTGATGCTGAAAACTGCTACAAGCTTTGTTGCTTTCGGGGTGATTTGGAGGTAAAAATTTTCGAGCACAGTGAGAATGCAATTTATTGCTTAGAACGTTTTGTCAGTTGCAAAAATGCAGAAGTCACACTGCCTCCTTCCTTTGGTTGTATACTCAGCCCGGCTTTTGCAAGCAAAACAAAGCAGTCTGTTGAGAAATCAGCTTTACAGGCACAGTATGAGGTGACAGAAATCAGCAGACCTAGCGTGAAACAATGCGCGCAGGCTGCATTTCAGGTACTACGGTAATTCTTCAAATGTATTATCAGTGATTGTGCCTTATAAATAATGTGAGGTGAATGGAGGAATTAGTTTTGCCCAACAAGTAAAGTGGCACAAGTAACAACCTCTCCTACAGCATTATTTCGTTTTTCAGACATCCCACTGTCTTCTAATTGTATTACACTTGGAGACCTACTTTTCTACTACAACGCGACAGTAATAACCAAGGCTGGATGATCTTATAAAATGAAACGGACAAAAACAAACGAACGGCGTTACAATGTTTACATCGACCCAGGTCGCGGTTCGTGGGCGCCGCCATGTTTATGGTCACGTGTGAACACGACAAGATGGCGCCTACTGGCACGCTCTCGTGTATGGGCGATTGCATTGAAGGGCCGCCCTGTGTATATAATACAGGCCTCAAAGCTTCGCGATTTCCCCAGTTGGCCGCGTGTGCAGGCAGCGGCGCTCGTTCCATGGCCCAGATTGATGCCGATGTTGTCGGGACCGACCTATTTTTATGGCGGCCTGCGCTAATTTTCGGATTTTCCGCTGCATCTATCGTTTTGAAAAAAGTGACTTATAAAAGGTAATGTGGTCTAGCGCGATTTTTGTGTGTTTGTTTATTGTTATAAAATTTTAACGAGTCTTTCTGCGCGCTGTGGTAAGTTGCGGGCAACCCGGGAAATCCGGAACTACAGCTTTTTCCGCCGTTATTAATCCTCTTGTCGGACATTTTAATCCTTATGCCATGACATTTAATCCTTTTGCCATCGGAATTAATCCTCCTTTCATTATTTTTAATCCTCGTTTCACATAATTTAATCCGTTTCTCATGCAATTTAATCCAAGTGACTATGTGTGGGCTACATGACTTCTTTTGTGTATTTTGGGACAATCCCATGTGTAGCATATTGGACATACTTTTCACTAATATTGTGGGTGTCTGCACCATAATGGGATACTGTGGGACTGTCAATCTGGATTACGGTGTTGTGGGACTATTCCCATGTCTACGAGTATTACCCATCCTCTTTCTTATTACGCTATTACCCTCTTCCTTTCAATAAATATATGTATATTCCCCCCTCATCGTTTTCATTAAAACCGTGGGTTTCTGCATTGTAATGGGATACTGGGGACTCTGTATATGGACTACAATATTGTGGGACTATTCCCATGTTTACGGATTTCTACGATTATTCCCAGTGCTTTCCATTAAAAACGCGTTTTTTGCACTGTAATGTGATACTGTGGGACCTTCATTCTTAATTACGATATTGTGGGACTATTTCAATGTCTATCGGTATTACCCACGCTTTTCATTCAAATGCAGGTTCCTGGAGTATAACGGGACAGTGTGCGATTGTCTCTCTGGTTTAGGATATTGTGGAACTATTCCCATGTGTGCGGGTATTACCCACGTTTTTCGTTAAATATGTGGGTTTCTGCACTGTAATGTGATACTGTGGGACTATTCCCATGTGTGCGGGTATTACCCATGCTTTTTGTTAAATATGTGGGATTCTGCACTGTGATGGGATACTGTGGAACTATTCCCATATGTGCGGGTATTACCCATGCCTTTTGTTAAATATGTGGGTTTCTGTACCGTCATGGGATACTATGGGACGATTCCCATGTGTGCGGGTATTACTGACGCTTTTTGGTAAATATGTGGGATTCTGCACTGTGATGGGATACTGTGGGACTATTCCCATATGTGCGGGTATTACCCATGCCTTTTGTTAAATGTGGGTTTCTGCACCGTCATGGGATACTATGGGACTATTCCCATGTGTGCGGGTATTACTGACGCTTTTTGTTAAATATGTGGGATTCTGCACTGTGGTGGGATACTGTGGGACTATTCCCATGTGTGCGGGTATTACTCATGCCTTTTGTTAAATATGTGGGATTCTGCACTGTGATGGGATACAGTGGGACTATTCCCATGTGTGCGGGTATTATCCATGCTTTTTGTTAAATATGTGCGTTTCTGCACTGTAATGGGATACTGTGGGACTATTCCCATGTGTGCGGGTATTTCTCATGCTTTTTGTTAAATATGTGCGTTTCTGCACTGTAATGGGATACTGTGGGACTATTCCCATGTGTGCGGGTATTACCCATGCTTTTCATTAAAAACGCGGGTTTTTGCACTAATGGGATACTGCGGGACTGTCAATCTTGATTGTGGTATTTTGAGAAAATTCCCATCTCTGCGGGTATTGCACATGCTTTTCATTAATAATGCGGGTTTCTGCACCATAATGGGATACTGTGGGACGGTCAGTCTGGATTGCGGTAGCGTGGGACTATTCCCATGTCTACGTATTTTACCCATGGTTCTGATTTAAAATACGGGTTTCTGTACCGTAATGGGTTACAGTTGGTCCGTCAACCTTACTTATGATATTGTGGGACTATTCACATGTGTGCGGGTGTTACCCATGCTTTTCATTCGATATGCGGGTTTCTGCACCTTAATGGGATACTGTGGGTCTGTCGATCTTGATTACGATATCCTGGGATTATATGCATGTCTATGGGTATTCCCCCTTGCTTTCAATTAAAAACGCGGTTATTTGCACTGTAGTGGAATACTGCGGGTCTGTCAATCTGGATTACAATATCGTTGGACTATTTCAGCGTCTATGGGTATTACCCATGCTTTTCATTCAAAATGCGGGTTTCTGCAGTTTAAAGGGATACTGTGGGACTGTCTATTTGGTTTAGGATATTGTGAGACTACTCCCATGTATGAGGGTATTACCCATGCTTTTCATTAATTATGCGAATTTCTGCACTGTAATAGGATACTGTGATCCAGATAGACAGTCCCATGGTATCCCAGATAGTCCTAGATAGTATCCCATTACAGTGCAGAAACCCACATTTTTATTCCGTAGGCATGGGAATAGTCCCACAATACCGCTATCCAAATCGACAGTCCCACAGTATCCCATTAGTACAAAAACCTGCGTTTTTAACGAAAAGCACGGGAAATACTTATAGACATGCTTATGGTCCCAGGATATCGTAATCAAGATTGCCAGTCCCACAGTATCCCATTACGGTGTAGAAACGCACATATTTAATGAAAAGTATGGGTAATACCCGCACACATGGGAATAGTCCCACAATATCCCATTACAGTGCAGAATCCCACATATATAACAAAAAGCATGGGTAATACCTGCACACATAGGAATAGTCCCACAGTATCCCATTACAATCCAAAATCCCACATATTTAACAAGAAGCATGGGTAATACCCGCACACATGGGAATAGTCCCACAGTATCCCATCACGGTGTAGAAACGCACATATTTAATGAAAAACATGGGTAATACCCGCACACACGGGAATAGTCCCACAGTATCCCATCCCAGTGCAGAATCCCACATATTTAACAAAAAGCATGCGTAATACCCGCTACACATGGGAATAGTCCCAAAGTATCCCATTACAGTGCAGAAGCCCAGATATTTAACAAAAAGCATGGGTAATACCCGCACACATGGGAATAGTCCCAGAGTATCCCATCACAGGGCAGAAACCCGCACATTTAACAGAAAGCATGCGTAATACCCGCACACATGGTAATAGTCCCACAGTATCCCATTACAGTGCAGAATCCCACATATTTAACAAAAAGCATGGGTAATACCCGCACACATGGGAATAGTCCCACAGTATCCCATGGCAGTGCAGAAACCCACATATTTAACGAAAAGCGTGGGTAATACCCGCACACATGGGAATAGTTCCACAATATCCTAAACCAGAGAGACATTCCCACACTGTCCCGTTATACGCCAGGAACCTTCATTTGAATGAAAAGCATGGGTAATACCCATAGACATGGAAATAGTCCCACAATATCGTAATTAAGATTGACGGTCACACAGTATCCCATTACAGTGCAAAAAAACGCGTTTCTAATGGAAAGCACTGGGAATAACCGTAGACTTGCTTATAGTCCCAGGATATCGTAATGAAGATCGACAGTCTCACATTACCCCATTACAGTGCAGAAACCCGCATATCTAATGAAAAGCATGGGTAATATCCGTACACATGGGAATAGTCCCACGTACAATATCGTAATCCATATACAGAGTCCCACAGTATCCCATTACAATGCAGAAACCCACGTTTTTAATGAAAACGATGGGTAATACTCGTAGACATGGGAATAGTCCCACAACACCGTAATCCAGATTGACAGTCCCACAGTATCCCATTATGGTGCAGACACCCACAATATCAGTGAAAAGCATGTGCAATACGCGTACACATGGGGATTGTCCCAAAATACACACAAAGAAGTCATATAGCCCACACATAGTCACTTGGATAAAATTGTATGAGAAACGGATTAAATTATGTGAAACGAGGATTAAAAATAATGAAAGGAGGATTAATTCCGATGGCAAAAGGATTAAATGTCATGGCATAAGGATTAAAATGTACGACAAGATGATTAATAACGCCGGGAAAAGCTGTAGAGCAGCATATAGCGACTCAAAGCGGCACGATACCATCAACATCGACATCAATCTGGGCCACGGAATGAGCGCCGCTGCCTGCACACGCGGCCAACTGGGGAAACCACGAAGCTTTGAGGCCTGTATTATGGTGAGCTAGAAGGTATGGTGAGCTAGAAGGTATGGTGAGCTAGAAGGTGAGAAGAAGCTAGAAGCTAGAAGCTTCTAGCTCACCATACCTGTATTATATATGTTGGCCTAGGTCGCCCAAAGCAGACGAAAACTGAAGAGGCGTGGCCTTTCTCTGTCATCTTATTGGTCGTTGATGTATCGTTCTCGCCACCTCTCGCCGACGTCGTGAAAGAGACCGGCATGGCATTTTTTTTTGGCTCGACGTCTCTCCTCTCCCGACTCCGGAAATGCACGTCTATTTCCGCCGCCCGCTCGCGACGTCGCGTCGGGCGTCGCCAAGTGAGAACTGGCCCTCACACAAATGTTGGACGGACAGACTTTTTCAGAGGAGGCACAGTCAGAGCCGTATATTAAAAGGGAGTCTGGCCATTGGGAGGAGTCACAAAAAGAGGCTCGACCTGTCAATCACAGTCTCGCTCCTCTGATTGGTTTGCTTTTTACCAAGGGGGTCGCCATGACACCATACTGCCACCCAAAATGGCGTCGAAAGCAAACAGTGAAGCGGGAATTTCGTGACAAAAAATTTTCACAGACTACTCTGATTTTACACTGCAAATGCACATTGTCATATACGTTTCTCGGAAATCAGTTTCAACTTACGCTCATCCGTCGATGTCTAATCGAAAATAATACGTTTTGTCGCCGATGTTAGGCCTAGTGAACACGGCGATCGCGGCGATCACACGAAATCATAACAAAAACGGCACTGTGTTGTACAATCTTATATTTAATTGCTGGATTTCATGGATATAAACATTCTTGCCTTTTATATTCCAAGTGTTCATGTAGATTTGTTTAAAAATCATTCCGACGACAGAATGTGTCCCAGCAGGTGGTTCTGCCGGCAGCGGTGCAACGACGGAAGCAGAGCCGTATATTAAAAGGGAGTCTGGCCATTGGGAGGAGTCACAAAAAGAGGCTCGACTTGTCAATCACAGTTTCGCTCCACTGATTGGTTTGCTCTTTATCAAGGGGGTCGCCATGACACCTCACTGCCACCCAAAATGGCGACGAAAACAAACACAGTGAAGCGGGGATTTCGTGACAAAAAATTTTCACAGACTACTCTGATTTTACGCTGCAAAGGTACATCCTCATATACATTTCTTGGAAATCAGTTTGAACTGGTGCTCATCCATCGATATCTAACCGAAAATAATACGTTTTGTCGCCGGTGTTAGGCCTAGTGAACAGGGCGATCGCGGCGATCACAACGAAATCGTAACAAAAAACGGCACTGTGCTGCACAATCTTATGTTTAATTGCTGGATTTCACGGATATAATCATTCTTGCCTTTTATATTCCAACTATTCATGTAGATTTGTTTCAAAATCGTACCGACGACAGAACGTGCCCCCAGCAGGTGGTTCGGCCGGCAGCAGTACAACCGGGTACAACGACGGAAGCAGACGACAACTCCCGACGTTCCCCACGCACTCTAGGTGGCGTTCATCAAGCTGGCACCAAAAATCCACTAGTTTTGCAGATAGCGAGAGGTATCCATTTCAATCCCATCCAATCCACTTGCCACCCAAAATGGCGCTGCCCATGTTGGATAGGGGGACAAATAGTGAGGATAGGTTGATTGATAGCGCCCGATATTTCAAGACTCCATTGGTGAGAAAGCTAAAAAAGTGGGTGGAGCTTCAGGTATAGGCATGACCCATTAATGGCCAGACTCCCTTTTAATATATGGCTCTGGACGGAAGCAGACGACAACTCCCGACGTGCCTTACGCTCCCTAGGTGGCGCTCATCAAATTTGCACCAAAAATCCACCAGTTCTGCGGGTTGCGAGAAGTATCCATTTCAATCCCATCCAATCCACTTGCCACCCAAAATGGCGCTGCCCATGTTGGATAGGGGGACAAATAGTGAGGATAGGTTGATTGATAGCGCCCCATATTTCAAGACTTCATTGGTCAGAAAGCTGAAAAAGTGGGTGGAGCTTCAGGTATAGGCATGACTCATTAATGGCCAGACTCCCTTTTAATATACGGCTCTGGGCACAGTAAGCCGGTTTCGCCGCCGCGAAAATAGTGTCGCCGCTGGCATTTCCCGCCAAATTCCGGCTATTTACTTTCCATTGGCTCCGGTCTCCCACGTGACCCTTCTCGATCGTGATTGGCTGAGGCTCATTTAACCGGTGGATTCGCCCGCGTTCGTTTCTCCGAGGCGCCGACCCGTCTGACCGTTGTGTAGCTCGCGTCTGCGTATGTGAGCAGGCGCTGATTTCGTTTCGTGGATTTCGAAGATCTTCGAGCCATGGATGAACGCCTGAATGAAAGGTAAGCAGACAAACGTATGATGCATGTCAGTGACCAGACGTTTAATACTGTCGCCTAACTGTGTGCACCTTGTCCCGTATTACATCACTTTCTGCCGGTTATCAGTCATGATCTGGCTGATTATTCTGCGTGGCGTTGCTTCTTGCGTTTTGTTCCGCTGTTTGAATGTGTCTGATGTTTAATACACTGGTGTGCATGAAAAGGAAAACAGCGTGCATCGCGTACGCAGGGCTCCTCCAATTTTGGCATTAGTCGACATTAGACGCGTAACGCTGGCATGTCTTACAGAGCGTATTCAGCCAATTAACGTTGCCTGTGCTCCGGTTTACCATATTATTAACAGGTTCCCTTGTGTTTTCATTCAGACACCGACAGCTGTTCGTGGCCCTGCGATCCGCGAGCATGTGGCCCCTGTCACCAGAAAATTCGACAGTTGTGCTGGGATGAAGCGGATGGCTTCTGCGACTCATCACGTGCTATAGATATGTATAATAATATCTACTTTCTCCAAACCGAATAGGTTCCCTTAAGGATTGTATAATATGATAGTCACGTTTTCTGTTGCTCGGCGCTATTTATTCTCTGTTTATTCTGCAGTATTCTGTAATAATCGTGTAGATTTACTTGCATTCAAATGTTGCTTCTTGTGTATATGTTTACCGTGTCAATAAATTTGTACATGTGAATTCCTTCGTCTTCTGGATTTTCATTTTCTGCTTCCCGATAATATTAGCAGATGACCTGGCGAAGCGCTCGGAACAGGGGGGGGGGGGGGGGGAGAAGAGTGAGAGGGTGTGGAGAGGGCACGCAGCGCACATGCGCAGTTCGACCAGCCAGCGCGCGCTCTTTGGCGCCGTTTTGCGGCTATGTTGTCGTGATTCGTTACGGATGATCACGTGGTCAAGGGGGGCGGTGGGTTTCGTGGCGAAACTGTGGAAGCTACAGCCTACAGCTGCACTCCACTGACTTTTTCACGTTGTTGAAATACCATTCTCGATATGTCCACAGATACGTCATGTATTTTTACTCATGTTCGTGTGTTATTCGTATTTGCTATTTGCGACATGGAGTTGCCATGAATGAGATGTGTCAAATACAGAAAGCCTGTACTTCCATCTTTTATCGTTAATTTCTTGGGCAATTTGAGGCTTTGTATGTATTTGTCCTTTCTATGTTATTCCAGCCACATAACATCAGTTCTCTCATGTTCAACTGTTGAACAGTTGCCGCTTGCGTCGGTATGGGTATGGGGGATGAGTGAGAGAGAGTGGTGGTCCCTTCAGATGCTTCAGATCTTCAGATCATGCGCCTTTGGAAGTCGCTGGGGAAAGGAGGTGTGTTGGTGTGTTAGAGCAAGCGCTGGTTAGAGAGCCCTGCATCGGTAATCCAGAAGATGTGGGTTCGAGTCCTAAGGCTGGCTAACCTTTCCAGTGACTTCCATCTTTCATCGTTAATTTCTTAGGCAATTTGAGGCTTTGTATGTATTTATCCTTTCTGTTGTTCCAGCCTCAGAACATCAGTTATCCCTTGCGCGCTCGTCGACTTGACGTAACAATTAACAGTCAGCCAATCAGGATCGTGTTTTCAACGGCCGTAGCCAATCACGAACGTGCTTTCAGCGGTCGTGGCCATGGAGAAGAACCACCGCCGTCTGCGAGTTGTGATTGAACGTCCCCGCGTACTAAATGGGACTTGGAAATAAAGCGCAAAACGGTCTCAATCTTTCTCAGAAGTGATTTTCTGGAAAGTGTCTTGCACTTTTTGTCTAAATATTTAGGTCTGCATGTTCCAGATGAGCTGCGATCATTTGCGGGTTCAGACAAATTCTGACTATATATGTCTACGTAGCCATTGCCGGATTTAGGGGAGGGCAGACTGGGCACTTGCCCCGGGGCCCCCACCAGTAAAGGTCTTGTCCAAGGGAAATCTGTTTTGCATGCCTGAAACGCATCCCTGAAACGGAAACTTGGTAAAAATCTGTCCTCCGTCCACGCATATTGACCCCGAATAACACATTGGATAGACATAGAATACACGAGGGAGCTCCCACAGCACAGTGCCCCGGGGCCACCACCACTGTAAATCCGGCACTGTACGTAGCGAAGGAGGGAGAGGTGCAATGCGCAGGCTTTCCTTTCTCTATCTAGGTGGTGTTGGATGTAGGGCTGTGACAGACCGCACAGGCGGTGTCGGGTTGCGCGAGTTGAATAAACGAACACAAACAATCGCAAAAGACAGCATAGCGAAACGAGAGGAGGTCAACCCAAAGACAAACAGAAACCACGGTGTGATAAAGAATTAACCTCTGTATGCAATAAGGGGATAAGTCAACTTATCCCCTTTTTACTATTTTTGCTGCGATGACATCTACATACCAGTATGCACCTGTGAATGAAAATTTAGGACCTTATTGTGATTTGCTGGCCTGCTACAGCATGGTGGAAAACGGGAAATGCATGTGTGTCAATGGGACAGACAATCAGATCAGGCCCCTTTTCTCGGTTTGTGATTTTTGGACTTATCCCCTTATTGCATACAGAGGTTCAATTGCTGGAAGCTATCTTGCTGAAGCTGTGGCGGAGGACAGCCAAAAAGAAGGCAGAATGCTCAAAGGAGAAAGAAGCCTGAAAACCAAAAATGAATAACAAAACACGTACCCGAGACATGCAGAAGAGAACGAACCCGCAAGTGAAAAATCTGACAGCCAAATCACCCCAGAGTGAGCAGGAGGATCTTCAGCACCAATACAAGGTGATGAACTAACGGAGCACATCAATGAGCTTGCCAAATGTAAAGCCACAGGCCCGGACAGCATACTCAACGAATTTTTGAAAATATTCGAACCTAACTTGAAAGAAAATCTACGGAAAATATTTAACACCATATTGGAAACAGACACAAATACCAGAGGAGTGGAAGCAGAGTACTGTCCGACTGCGACACAAAGGACAGGGAAAACCAAAAGACGACCTAAATTCTTACCAGCCCAATACAACATTATTTGCGGCCATCATCAATCAGCGAATAATGAAAAGATACGACAGTAAGCTAAGCGAATTGCAGAACGGATTCAGAGAAGACAAGGGGAAGCGACAACCTCGTCATCATCACACAACTCATTGAGCATACCTGGAAAACGGAGGTGATTTGTATTTGGCTTTCTTAGACCTGGAAAAGTCCTATGGTCAGGGGCGGATCTAGGATTTTCTCGAGGAGGGGGGTGGGGGTGGGGGGGGGTCCGCTATGGACAAGTACCACGTGCATGCTGGGATTGGTCCATTGAACCCCACGTTCAAGTCTGGAATTGAGGGGGGGGGGGGGGGTCCGGACTTCTCAGAAACCAGAACATTAGCCAAGAGTCAATGGAGAGCAAAGCCAGCTGCCAAACCAAGCCAACCACCTCGGCTGGAGAAACCGCCGGAAGCTCCAGAAGCACAGACCCCAGCGCCGAACCAGGGATCTGTTCTCTGTTTTTCCTTTCGCCTAGACATTGTCTAGACTTTTCTTGCATGTGGTGTCCCCAAGATACCTGCCCTGTCTCAAAAGGGACTAGGCGAACTTGAACCTGGGCTCGTTTGCTCGTTCAGAGGGGTGAGCGAGTTTTTAGAGCGAGTGCGCCGGTAGCGACACACTGCGGTAGTTTCAGTATATTGCAACCCCAAACCTCAAACCCAGCCATCCAGGGAGAGATGGGCTGGTCGACCTATGCCTTCTGAGAAGCCCGATCAAAGACCAAGTTCTTAGGGAGACTAATACACAGAGCAAATGAGACCCTGATTACCCACGTCTTCCGGTACCTCCGATACTCTAGCATCCGCACAAACTGGATACGAAAAATCAACCAAATAGACCGTGAACATACAGCAAAGGGACCGAACGACATACCGCCAGAAACGAACATCAGTGGAATTCCACCACAAAAAAAGAATTGAGAATGATTGAAGAGGACATCTGGTGTGCCTCAAGTATGAAAAAAAGCAAAAAAAAAAAAAAAAAAACAGCATGCACATGTGCAGCAAAAACAAACTGGTACCGGCTCCCGAACCATTCTATGACGGGGACAGAGGCGGTCTCCTTCCAGGCTCACTCCCGACACGAAAACGCCTTTCCGAGCTGTTCGGGGAAAACGATGCCACCTGTATATTACGTGAATCTGGTGAAATCGAAGACATCAGCCTTATACTATTAACTTGCCGAGCACTCGCACTCCAGACAACCCTATCATCCATGCCAATTAAACCCATCCTCGAATTCGAACCCCCCAACAAAGAAGACATACAAAGAACAAAAAGGATCTAGTTGACCTGGGAGAAAGAAACCCAAGGAAAACTCAGAGGTTCCCGAAAAGAAGCTACCAACAACGCAGCAATTCCCCAACCATCACTACCAACTGAAAGCCAAAGCACAGCAGCGCCCCCTGAACCCGTTCTTTGTTTTTTTTTTGCTTTGTCCAGGTACCTACCTGGACCTCGCCTGTGGTAACTTACTTGTTTCCTGCCCTGTTTCAAAAGGGACGAGGCGAACCTGTTCAAGCCTTCACAGTGCTCCTGCTATGTGCATGAAATAAATTTCGCGTGGCGAAATAAGTTTCGATGTGGCATGTGTTGATGGCCAGGAGCCTGCACAGTTCCTGCATATCCTAGTGGCATTGTCGGTTTGTCAGTATTCCCACTAGGTAGAACCGTATCATTCTTAGATCTTCTCCGTTATCTTCATGTGTCATACCTAAGCAGAACAATCTAATCCATTTTGGTGTGGACGATTAACAGTACTGCCTTTCACAGGTTCATGGGTTTTCATATGGGTTTCATCATTTCTGTCCTCACCATGACGAGTCATGATCCCATATTCCCCACTGCTGGGACAGCATAGTGAAGTAGCCTGTCGTATTGCTTCTCAATGTACTTGGCACCAGTCACCATGAAGTAAGGACCTCTTTTGGTGTTTAAGGTAGAACAGCGTTTCGATAGACTATCAGCAACGGTTACCACCTTCTATGTCATTCTTCATTAATGTTGGCACAAGCAGTTGCTCGTATTGAGCAGTGCAGCAGTTACGACACATGTTGCTGTTTTTTGCTTTTCTCTCATAATTTTTGTCATCACTTGTCTTTCCATTGATGTTGTTAGCTGCAGTAATCGTACCAACTACGATTACGGCACAAACGGGCAACACTGAGGGCAGTGTGAAAATAGTTCTCACTGGATGTCATGGTGCACAATCTGTTTGCTTGCAGAGCTCACGGAAAGGATATACGTACAGCATATACAGCAGCCTCTACTTGTGGAACAAGACGTAACACTTGAACATGCGTTCGACATGACCCTCCTGTGAAATCTGCAGCCAACCATGCAGCGAGTGCAATTATGGACTTGTGACAATGCGACACCACATGAGGTTTCTAGGAACTGACAAGTGTCACAACCCCGGTGTTAAGGAAACACCTATTTGTCTGCAAAAAATAACTCTCCTGTCCAAGGATGTGCAAAATGGGAGCTCTGTATTACAGTGGAGAGTGGCATTACATGGGGAGCTTTTGTTAAAAGCAAATAGCAGACTTAGTACAGAAATTGGAACATCAATCTAAAAAAGACAGGTGACAATAATGAAAAAAAAAAAAAAAATGCAGCTAAATACTGTGACATTCTGTCCGTAACAAAAACCCGAGACTAGGGGAAAATAAATAAAAGGGATGCACACAACACAAGTCTCAAGACTTGAGACGTGTGCGTCCCTTTTATTTATTTTCCCCTAGTCTCGGGTTTTCGTTATGGATATCTGCCACCAGCTCACTTTCTATCTCTTTTATCGTGATATTCTGTTCTTTAATTTGGAATTAGAAAGTCTTTCATGCGGGACTCCATACTATTTCATGATGGAAGAAAGCAAATGTGGGCAGTAATTTACCAATCTGCTCTTACTAAATACTATGCCAATACTAAAAATGTTCAAGAAAAGTGATCAGGACATGAAAGGCACAAAGAAACAGATATGGTAACGACTTCAAACTCAACGGGGCTGTTTATTCCTATCGTTAAACATCCAGAGGGTAGGCAAAGCTTGAGAATACTGCATGCATCGCATCTATACATGAAGGCTTGTCAGGAAAGGTATTCAGGACAAGTGCCTACGAGTGGCACTGGAAATTTTTTGAGTGTGTGGCACGGAAATGACGCTGTATTTCTGTAGCGGTTGCATGTTTGAACCTGGTCGGGGATGCCAGCAACTTGGTGGCAAGGTAGTAGTTGCTCTGAGCTCTGACACATCGTGTTCTGCGACGGACATCTAACATAGCTAAAAAAGTGCTGACACACGGGAGACACAGAAGTAGACAGTACAAGCGCTTGTCCTGTCTACTTCTGTGTCCACGTCTTTAGCGCTTCTTTCGCTATGATAAACATTAAGTACAGTGTGCCGTGTGTCGAGATTTCAGCGCACGTCAAAGAACCCTCAGTGGGCAAAATTAATCCACAGGCCACTGTGGCATCACTGCGAGTCATATAACCGTATGTTACTTATCTCTTCTGAGTAGCTTATACATACGGCCTAGTGTTTTTGGGTTTTATGGTTTTATGGTGGAGGGAGTAAAAATCTGGTTTTATTTCAGGAGTCATAAAATGGTCAAATCAGGCTATGTCGGGTGGAAAATAAAAAAAGAGCACTTCTTGCATTTTAGATGAGCACGAGATGCGGAACAGTTGTGCTGAATATACAGTGGGGTCATTCCATGCCAAACGTCCCAGAGGTGACGCTAGACACTAGTCGATTTTGTTATATATCATACGAATTCATTACTTGGGGAAAACCACTAAGGCAAATATGTTAGCTGCCTTCACAAAATCCCCTAAGTGTCTGTTTAAAGTTAGCCTCTGATTACCATTGCAGTCTATACATGGCTCCACCAAAATTATGGAGATACCGCAACTGTTTTCGTGTCGCGGTAAGGAAGTGTTCATCTACCTATCTGAGGGTCGCAAATATTCTTGCTACTCGCCATATGTATCCTAAAGGGGGTGCGAAAAATGCTTCGAGAAGCGAAGTTTCGCATTTTTTCTGGGCTGCATCAAAGTTTCGTTGAGAGGCTAAACACAATAATAGGAGGAAATAGTATGTGAAGATGCGACTCTGGCGAAAACACAGCAACTTTAACTGAAACTAACAAAAATGGTGGAGCGCAGAAAGAAGTACAGTCAAAGCTGGAAGAAAGTATCATGCAAAAGGAACACAAGGAGCAAGTATACGAAAGCGCTTTTTTTTTTTTTTTCTAGCGGAGAAAATAATTTTTGAAGTTTGGGGTCTTGCGCAGACAGCACGCTACCATCACTATACGCTCTCATGCTCTCCGCGGCAGCCCATCGAAGGTGCACCAAGGGCTCGATGCTCAACTTTATGTTATTCCGTACTGCACGATAAGTGCATGTATGTGATTCATCACGAGCTCTCGTGTGATGACCAGTTGTGCCATTTTTCTGAAATCCCAGGCTAGCGGAACAGTTTTAATGTGCTGCCATGTGGCATTTAGAGCGTGCCAACTCCAAATAATAATGGTAATGAACGGTATCTTCAATTCAGCATCGGGCCCGGGACACGCTGTTGTAGTCTGTATGTAGTCTGTTATGAGCAGGCAGTATGATGTGATGGGTTCATCCACTACAGCCTAGCCGCTTTTTTTAGCACGACGTAAGTGCGGCACTGACACTGTACTTGCTTGTATACGACGTAAACAACGAGAATTAATGCATAAAATAAAACCCTGAGACTAGGGAACACTAAGGGACACACACACAGCACGAAGTCTCAAACATAGCTGAAAACTTTACTGCACAGACCACAAATACAGGGTGTTTCACTTAAAAGTGACCCTTAATTATTTTAAAAAATGTACTTGAGATAAAAATTAGAAACCTTCTGCGTCATACTTGTGAAGGTTTTTGCCGCCCAAACAGGTGGTTTCCATCAGTGTACCTCACTAATTTGTCTAATTAGCTGAATTGAACTACAAAAATTCCCAAGGAAAGGTAACGTTTTTTTCCACTAATTAGAAAGCCCATGGCCACAACACCCCATTTCAGTCACAATTACAGGATCGTTCACGATCTTTCCGCAAAAATTCGACACCCGAAAACTTGCCATCTCTGCAAGCCCGTTTTCGGATTTTATCAGTGGCGGCACTATCGGCATAGCTTTGGGCCCGAAGACACTCCCACTGCGCATGGAAACAGCGTGAGAAAGAGAGATCGGAAAAAAAAAGAAAGAGAGAGAGGGCGGGGACCGGCCCAATCACGCATTTTGTCTTTGCAAGCTTATCTGTTCGCAGCCATCAGTTACCGATAATCACCGACATCGGATGTTTTGTGCTGTTTCCTGTGTTGTCCTTTCCTCCTCCCCATACTTTAGGCGGGGCAACTTGAACAAGCACGCCTTGATGAGTGACGGTTTTTCGGGCAGTTTTTACGTGTCTTTGGGTGTCAAGTTTTTGCGGAAAGATTGTGAGAGATCCTGTAACTGTGACTGAAATGGGGTGTTGTGGCCATGGGCTTTCTAACTAGCGCAAAGAAAACGTCTTTCCTTGGGATTTTTCTCCGTTTAATTAAGCTAATTAGATAAATTAATCAGGTACACTGATGGAAACCACCTGTTTGGGCAGCAAAAACCTTCACAATTATGACGCAGAAGGTTTCCAATTTTTATCTCAAGTACATTTTTTTTTAATAATTAGGGGGGAGGGAAGGAAAAACGCACGGTTGACGACAAAATAAGAGGTCAATTCAGGAGAACGAGCAGTCTGCTCAAGGCCGGACCGAAGATTGCGGATGGGTTGCTGACACAGTTCCCACAAGAGGTGATACAAAGGGTCTCTCTCAAAAGCCTTCTGTGAGGGTCCACTTCATAAGCCTTTACATTACGATTGTTTCATCCCAAAGAGGGAAGCAATCTGAACATTCCTCCAAATGCTTAGCAGTTTCGGAGTTTGAATCTTTCTTTTTTACTTTTTTAAGCAACGTTTTGTCTGGCCAATATAACAGAAACCACAATCTAGGGGGATCTGATAAACAACGTTTGAAGAACACGGGCCGAATTTGTTTCTGTAGTTCTTGCAGGTAACTTCAGGTTTCCCGAAAGCTGTGAGACGGTCAAGACGAAAGTTCTTCTTGAAAACAAGGTTGATTTGAAATTTCCTCGCAACGGCCAACAAGTTGTGAGACACTTTGTGGAAGTAAGGTACAACCCCACGTTTGGAGACTAAGGGCTTAGTTTGAGGCGAGCGAGGAAGCAAGCTGTTTATAAAAAAAACTTAAAGCACTAAGTAACATACGTTGAGGATAACCAGCGTAATTCAAACAGAGAAGGAAGGACATGGTGAAAACAATACTTTTTACGGCATTTGACAGGATACCTGTGATCAACCCCCGTTTTAGAATGTGGAAAACAGGACAGCGGGTAGGACTGACTATGTGTTATTGCTGAATAACAGAAGAATGCTGTTACGAGATGATGGTGGCTTCGTCGTCATCACAAAGATTTAACAGACTGCCCCCCCGTTATCGGGTGGGTCGTCGACTAACGCTGGTGCTGCCGACGATATGAGTAAGAATAATGTAATGCAGCGGTGAACTTTGTAGCCATGGTGGACTTTTTGGCATTAGTTGGGATTCCGCTGGCTTCCAATGTCGGGCTCCACTGATGACTGTGTTCTTTCGCCTTCGAAGTCTTCAGACAATATGTATTTCCAGCAGTATGTCGTATATTGATAGATCTGTTGCGCAGGGATCGTGGTCTATTTCTAAGGTACTTTTCAGTACAGCACACTGCTGACTTGACGTCTTGCTGAAAGGCTACTGATGATCTTGGCCGTATCTCTTCGTGTTCCGAGTTAGACGTGCAGCTGCATCGGGAAGGAGTCCATCAGGGTCTTTTAGACGTAGGTGGTGGTTGCTGATTGCTCAGTTCCTCTTGCGTTTGTGGTACATCTGATAGTGCTCCTACTACTGATCATCCCGCTGCTGAGCTCAAATAACCCTCTGATGTTGAACATTTGTCCTCTGTCACTTTCTCTCTTCTGGGTGAGAACTTGCCATCAGGTACCTTGGTCCTTCTTTCTTGTTCGTTGTAATCTGCTTTCACAGTTATGTCTAGCGTTGAGAGCAACATGCTGGCCGGCGTTTCCGCTCCGTCCTCCATCGTTTGCTTTAGACCGTGTGTCCGAACCTGTATACGGTTTGTTGACTCCCTCCCCATGGTTCAGCTGACTTTCCACGTACCGTCTATCTTGAACTTCTCGCTGCGCAAACGTCTGAAGCCTTTCTGAAGCCTTCCGTTCTTCAGGCTGTCCTTTTGTAGTCTGAGGCGTTTCGAGGATGTTTCCTCTCAGTTCTTCACCGATTCGCTTGATCGCTTTAGGTCCTTCACCCAGTGTGTGCGTAGGCCTCTCAGCCTTTGCCTGTGTTATCGTTCCAGGTGGTAGGTCGAAGTACGTCGCTTCTGTAGCTCGTAGTTCCAGAGCCATGTGTGCGTGAGTACAGCCTTGTATAAGTATATCGGTGTTGAGATGCTGCTGTTAGCCTGGCACCTCGCCGTCCAAGTTGACAAAAGTGAGGTCCGGAGGCTGGACTATGTCATGCGCTGCAGGCAATTTAGTAAACGTTGATGGAACTTGTGCGGTCATTGATGCTGAAACGGGTGGCACGTGGTTGCTCGGTTTGGAGGTTGACATTGAAACTGAGACATAATTTGTTCTTGCCGCTAGGTATCTTTTCGCTCTGAAAAGTACAGTTTCTATCTCCTCTTGGAGAACTATTTGCTTTGTATACTCTTCTTCAAATTCATCCTCGTTGAGCACCAATTCTATTTCGCTGTCGATTTGTTGGAGATGGACGCTTAATCTGTGTAGCAGCTCCATCCTTACTTGAAATATGATTATGTCTTGCAGTTCTACAGTGGATCGTTGTCGTTCGAAGTCGGTTATGAAGATTCCCACTTGCGTTCGCAGCTCCTGTCGCTTGTGGATGAGGTCAGATCATTCCATTCTGCCAAGTTAGCGTCCTGTCGTTACCCACTGCTGTCTTCCCTGTCGGTTAAAAGTTGTTCAGGGTTCGTAAGGTGATCATGTTCAAAGCACTATTTTGTGGAAAACAGGGCAGCGGGTAGGAGTAACTATGTTTTATGGCTGAATAACAGAAGAATGGTGTCACGAGATGATGGTGGGTTCGTCGTCATCACAAAGATTTAACATAGAATGGCACCTCGAAGTGGGCAAAATGGGCTTAGCTTGTGATTTGCCGTAGGCCCAACAAAGAGCGGGTTTTAACAAAAGCCTGATATGAAGAAACTGAAGCACGTCAACAGTGTGGAACTCAATAGTGAACACAAGCGCTGGGGCCACAGACAAAATTACGTTCTTACATTGATAAATTGGACTCTAAACCAGCCTTTAGCACCGAGGCCGAGTAAAAGTAAAACACAAACCTTCTTATAACGACATCATTTGATGAAAGAGAGGACAGAAAGGATAAAACTACATTGTCAATTGCACACAGGCAAATCTCTGAAAGAACAGGCGCGATACTTGAACAAATACAGATACCACTTTTTTTTGGGTGTACAATTGCACATCAATACTTATGGCAGTTGATTTCAGATAATGTTCTAGTAAGCGCAAAAATTCAATGACAGATATAGTACCAACTTTTGACTGAAAGCGCACCAAATTATCTTCAAGAAATCAGCGTACTCTACTCAACAACATATTCTCTTGCAGTGAATAGTAGATATCGTTCATGTCCAAGGAGAAGGCAAAACATTTTTTTCCGTGAAACAATTGTAAATCCGAAATAAGTTGTTCAGAATTTTTCAAGTTTAACGCCACTAGGGACAAATACAGAAGAAAATCCCTTCTGCAAAAATGTCAAGACAATTTTTTGCCAGGTTTCGTTGTCATTGATGAGTGATAAGAATTCTAAGTGGCATGTCCACCTTGTGATCTTTGAGTAGGAACTTTACCATGATGGTTCCACAAGATGCAGGGCGTACGCTGTTACATAGGCCAGGAAGATCATTGTCAAGAAGAATAGAGCAAATCAGTCTGTTTATCTTGTCTAAAGCGTGATTATACGGTTTCAAAACGTTTCCAACAGCTGTCGATCTCTTAGAGGCAAAAACACTTTCAGGTAGAACAGCGAACTTTGCGGACTTGTCAGTTTGCAACAGACACAAGTTCTTCTCAGACAATTCATTACGAACTACCTGAACAGGAGAGAGGTTACGGTTTAAGGGACATTTACTGGAATCCAAAGTGTGCGAAATGTGGTGTACTGCCTAAGTAATGAAAGACGACGAAGAGAAGGGATCAGTTATGACAGACCAGATCTTATAAATGCAAGCAGCTACATCTAAATGGGAAGGGGTCAAATTTAAACAAAACTTAGGGCCCTTTATAGAAGATCACAGTTGTGCGAGCAGACACATGAGCACAGGTAGGGTTTACAAAGCAAGAAGGCAGCGCTTGTTTTGGATTTGGCTGATGTACAAGGGCACGGAGCGAAGATCTCAAAGCAGCAGCGAGAATTCAAAGCGAGAATTAGCCGAGGCAGGCTACAAGCATGGACAACATAGACACGTAAGTCTCCAACTGGCGACATGTTGTGTATACGACGTAAACAACGAGAATTAGCCGAGGGAAGCTACTAACATGAACGACACAAACACATAAGCCTCCAATCGGCTCACTGGTTCAAAGCAGTGGCAGGTGCGTGTGCAGGGCACGAACACCAGGGTTACCATCTGTCCGGATTTGACCATAACAGTTCAGAAGTTTGAGGCTTGGGTTCGGTTTTCCCAGAGAAGGTGTAATCCGGACATAAAATGTTCAGAAATTGGCCAAGTCGGAGTAAAAACCTTACGACTTGGGTTTTTCGTTTGCGTCATCATCGCCTAAGATTGAGCGATACCTAAAATGAGCAATCAAAGCTACGTTGAGCCACACTAAGGTACTGCGTCTCACGTATTACAACCCTCTATACCCACCGCTCAAGAATCTGATATGGTCCTTCACAATCCACTTTATCCAAGACAAGGCAAAGAATGGAGGGAGGTATGGCAGGCCCCAACAGTAACAGCTCCCCATAGAATCCATAGTTTGAGATAGTTCACACAGAACTGGGCACAATGCAAATGAAATTGCTGGAGCAAAAAAAATGTGACGTTATGCATTCCATCCGGCCAATCAGGGGCCTTCCTGCTTGTCTCGCATTCTCGCATGTCCTGGGTACCATCGAATTCTACTGATTTTCCGATAGAATGCCCAGTTAGTCGTAGTCTGAAATAATTAACTAAAGCAGCTTTTCGTTAAAAAAGATATTTCATACATCGTATGTACTCCACATGCCAAGATGCATATGTATACATCGTATGTATTCTATGTTCTACTGTTGTACAAACTGTTGCAAAACACAAGCTGGTTTTACACTTTTGAGACTCCGGTTTGCCCACTCATAGAATCAACTATTTGAAGGGCAGTTGCAAGCTTGCTTTTGCTACTAGGCATTTCGCCATTCCTCCAATGCTGTCACAGGGTCCTATACCGGGGAAAGTTGCAAAAAAGCGTCGTTTCAGAAACGTTGTAAGTGAAATCAGGTCAATGAGGTCAAGTCAGAAAGTGCACCCCTGGTGCACCTTCGATGTGGTGCCGCAGTGTGTGACGGTCGCGCGTGCTGTCTTCACCGGACCCCAAAGTTAAAAAATTATTTTCTGCACTATACAGAAATATACTTTTTAAAAACTTGTTCCTTGTGTTCCTTGGGCGTGATACTTTCTTCCAGCTTTCACTGTATTTCTTCCTGTGCTTCACCATTTTTGTTATTTACAGTTAAAGTTGCCGTATTTTCACCAGAGTCACATCTTCGCATATTTTTTTCTCCTATTATTGTGTTTAATCTCTCAGTGAAACTTTTTTGGCTTTAGTACCCATTCGTATTTCAACGTTAAAAATAGTTTTGTCTCTTTACTTCTAGCGATGTAGCCCAGAAAAGATTTTAAATATTGCTTCTAGAAACATGTTTCACACCGCCTTTAGGATACATGTGGCGAGTAGCCAGAATATTTGCGACCCTCAGATAGGTAGATGAACACTTCTTCCTTACCGCGGCACGAAAACAGTTGCGGTATCTCCATAATTTTGGTGGAGCCATGCGTAGACTGCAGGGGTGGTCAGAGGCTAACCCCGTAACGTTAAAGAGATACTTAGGGACAGCTATTTTGCGATGGCAGCTAAAACCTTTGTTTTAGTGGCTTTCTCCAAGTAATAAATTCGTATGGATTTTTATAACAAAATCGACAAGGGTCGAGCGTCGCCTCTGGGACGTTTGGCATGGAATGACCTAGTGCCTCGCATTTTCCAGTGCTTGTATCGACGGCTCAATTGGCACTTTGCCAAGTTAGTTTTCTGGGGGTGGGGTTATCCTGGAAGTGATTATATAATGATGCAAATCCAAAGGGGGGGTGTTAAAAAACTGGTTTTACCCTAAAACACAATGCCTTACTTTTTATACAGTCCTGCTCAAAGAGACTCTTATAGTAAGACTTTCTAACACCTATCTGCCTCCCATGAACAAATGTTAGCACAGCTGCACCCATATAAGCTGAGAGAAAGTACATGTAGTGCATGAGTCTAACGAGGTCAAGTGTGGACCAACAAGTTCAGCGGAGGGTGCACGTTTCGTATTTTTTTAGTCCATTCATTTTTGCGGGAGTCTCACATATACCACATTGTTGTAGTGACACAGAGCTTGTACATACGTAATTAGCTTTTACTTAACCATTTCGTCAACCACTCAGTATGAGTGTCACTGACACAGGCACAACTGGAAGCTTTCTTCAGTTTTTACTGGCATCTTTCTTTAGTGTAACGGTGCGATTGAAGACAATCTGGAAGGATACAAAACTGCGGTATTATCACCTGACAGCACCAAATGATGACAAGAAATTCAGTAACTAGTGCAACGTCATGACTAGAGCACAGATTTTCATGCAAATGCATGTTTTTTTTTCTCGATATGGTCTTGTATGTGGACGATGAAAAAAAAAAAAACACTTTTGGTCTTGTTTTGTGACTGATCAGAATGGTTTTATGGTGCACATAAATGCATTTTGCACATTGTGGCATATTTCTAGAGGCGTGCAAAAATTCGAAATTTCGAATACGAATTGAATATTGGCGGCATTCGATTCGTATTGAGTCATTCTTGCTCCGCTTCGCACTTTGCACTTCACTTTGAATTTCTGCTTCGCACTGTTCTCCCACCAGACGGCATCAAACATGTTCGCCGGACGCGAAACCTTTCTTCATTTTGGGGCTTCCTGTGAAATCGAGCTATTCGTTCGATTTCGAAAATTCCACCGTGCTCGTGCCAGACCACCTCTCAGCAAATTGTCATGTACCTTTGACAAAAATTACTGGGAGAGAACGACGCCAGAAACAAAGCCCAGTGCGACAAAGTTCAACATTTTTTTATTATATCATCAACGCGGCACCCGTGCACAATTATTTTTGATTGGGTCCGCATCATATAGACGTTTAACAGAAAAAAAGATCAGTGCCATAGCTCCAAGTACTCTTTCTGAAAAAAAAAAAAGAAAAAGAATCACAAAGTTCGGATGTTCGGGTTAAAAAATAAACTGCCAGTCGTCCTAGGATGTCCATCTTGGGACCAAAACGTAGTGCAATGATTATATTTTTCAACCTTATAATATCTCAAGGCGTTTTTTGTTATTGCTGCGTAATGATTTTTTTAAAAATCCGGTACCGACAGCTAAAGTGCGGACTCCATAACAAGCGACAAAATCGATGGCGGTGCCACCACGGGAGTAACAAAAAAGCTCTGTCTCGGCTACAAAATCTTGTATCTACTCCCCGTAGATATCTGTCGCTTGTCGCCAGAGACTGTTGTCCGGCGCGTGCCCAAATCTGCTAGATTTGGCCGTATGTAACTGAAGTGAATGATAAAGGATAGAGATGTGGAGGCCACGGCATAGCGTGGTTGGCAAGTCAACTTTATTAAAACGAAATTTCGATATGTAGGTGAGAAGCAAGCGAACTTTCAAAAGTAAAAGAGGCAGAACGAGGAAAAAAACAAACAAACAAAAAGACGAAAGCGCGGGAACCGCAGAGCCACCAAAAGACGTCCCCGTAAAATGCATGTGCACATAATTTGGCGCTATTAATTGATGACTCCATTTGGTTGTGTAGTGTATATAAACTAAAATGACTTTTTTTTTTCCTTTTTTTAAGATTTTTTTCCTGAAATGTTCTTTCACATCTCGTTTTTGTTGGCCCTCAAGTGGGTCGGGAAACAGCAGCACTAGCACCCGCGACAGCGACAAAATCCGTAGCATGTCACTTGTCACTTCTTATGGGGTCCGCGCTTTACAGCCCCGACAGAGTCCGTGCGGGCTCCAGCCAACTTTCCCACACAACACTCTGCTTTCGCAGCATTTTCGGCGTGGTCGTGGAACATTGCTGGTTTAATGGTGTATATAGGTTTCAAAATATAAAAGGTTTTAATATAGCGGGTACAAATATACAACATGAAGGCACCAGGTACGGGAAAGGGAACGCCGCTTTGTTGTCTCTGAAGCGAATATGACGCCTGATATCTGGTGCATTCAACGGTTAAGGCTGATTTAGAGTCCAACGTAGTCTTCGTCCGTCGCCACCCGCGTTCCGCTACGACAGCTAGCGTTCGCTAGGTCATGCTTCCTCATCCTCACGACCAGACCGCTTGACCCTCACTCCAGCGCCGGCTTCTTTGTTTCACATGTTTGCCACAGGAGCACTGATGGCGCTACAAACATTCCCTACTTCAGTGGGGTTGTAGTGCTTACGCGGTAGTTTTCTTATGGACTTCATCGCATTTGCGTCAGCTGTTTGTGCCCTTTTTTCGCCAAACATATCATAATCTTTATGTACCAAGCATGGGCGTACTGAGAGGGGGGCAAGGGGGTCGTAATGATTATTCTCAGATGTCATGATACAAACCTCTGAACACCCACACAGTGCGCAACGTCCATTAGTGACACATTAGTTAACATTAGTAAACATGTGTTTAATAATAATGGCAGTTGAATGGACAAACTCTGTTCACCGCAAGTTCTTCAAGCTCTTGGGTACGCCCATGTGGCATCTCTCCTAGTATGATAGTCATTTTGTTCTGGCATAAGACCAACAGAAGACAGGAATTGACCGTTATTATTTAAGGTAGATGTCCTGTACGTACACAAGCATTTACATTTAAGAAATTCGCTTGCTGGTAATATTTGGTACTGTTGAAAAAGTCCCTTGTTTGTTGAGGACGGTGTGGTATCAAATCAAGGCTTAAACGCTTCTCGCCAGCGTATTGCAAGAAAGGTAATAAGCTTGTATGATAAAGCCAATTTCGAAGCCATCAATCAGGAGCTAAACAACTCAATTTCTTCTTTCATAACCAACAGCGCTCTACACTCAGTCGAAGAAAACTGGACGCTCTTTAAAACAACGCTACTTAATCTTGCCGACGCCCACATACCCAAGATATCTATTCCTTCTTGTTCCTCTGCACCATGGTTCACCCATACGCTAAAACCATTGTCCAACAAGAAGAAACGATTATTTAGACATGCTAAGCGTTCAGGCACCGATAGCACCTGGTGCAGATATCGTTCATGCTTATCACAGTACAAGCGATCGCTGAGGTTAGCGAAGCACAAATACTTTCAGATTGACCTTCTTTCTATCCTCCGTACTAACCCCCGTAAGTTTTGGAATACAATCAACCCGCGCTACAGTTCGGACATCCAACTTACTAGCGAGAACGGCCTGGTGGTTGAACCATCTGAATGTTGCAACGTTTTTAATCGTACCTTCGCCAGCGTCTTCACGATCGAAGAACCCTTGGCCTTTCCCTTACCTCCACCATCTCCATACCCTCCCATGGAACCTTTAGTCATTACGGTACCCGGTATTATTAAAATAATTGACTCTTTAAAGCTCACGTCCTCAGCAGGCTTTGACAGTATTGGTGCTAAACTACTGAAAGGCACTAAAGAGACTTCCGCCATCTACCTATCAGTCATCTTTTCACAATCCATCAGCACAGGTCAGGTACCATTAGACTGGCGATTAGGCAAAGTCACCCCCGTTCACAAGAAAGGCAATAAGTGCTCCCCAGATAACTATCGACCTATTTCACTTACAAGTGTGCCATGCAAGATCTTAGAACACATAATCTACTCTCACATCATCAATCACTTAGACAGCCTAAACGTAATTTATCAGCACCAACATGGTTTCCGTAAGGGTCATTCATGCGAATCACAACTTACGCAGTTTGTACATGACCTACATGATAACCTTGACAAAGGCTATCAGACTGACGCTATCTTTTTAGATTTTTCTCGCGCCTTCGACTGTGTTCCTCACAATCGGCTGCTACTAAAACTCCAATACATGTCCACTGACCCGTCCATCCTAACCTGGATCTCCAAATTTCTCACTACGCGCTCACAGTCAGTCGCAGCTAATAACCACACTTCCGGGTTCGTCAACGTTGCGTCAGGCATTCCGCAAGGCACTGTTCTTGGTCCACTACTCTTCATGATCTACATTAACGACCTCCCGTCTCACATCACTTCAATTATAAGGTTGTTTGCTGACGATTGTGTAGTTTATAGACGCATAACCACTACTAATGACCTCACTAACCTCCAACAAGATCTTTTAATAATACATCAGTGGTGTAAGAAATGGCTTATGCCACTAAACATAGATAAATACTGTCACGTCCCATTTTGCAGGAACAAACCGAAATTTCCTCATACGTACCGATTAGACACTGCTATAATCCCCTCTAATACATCTTACAAATACTTAGGCGTCACTTTACAACCTAATCTGTCGTGGAATCTGCATATCGCTAACATTGCTGCCAAAGCTACTCGTACTTTAGGGTACCTGCGACGTAACCTCCATATAGCTTCAGTTGACATCAAGCGCCCTTTCCTATCTAGCCCTTGTCCGCCCCCAGCTGGAATATGCTTCCGCCGTTTGGGATCCTCAACCCCTGTTTTTATCTGACGAGATTGAGAAGATTCAAAACAGGGCTGCACGATTCATTACAAATAACTATCACCGTGGTACTAGCGTCTCTGGACTAAAACAATCCCTTGACCTTCCACCACTTCGTCGACGAAGGGCCATAGCCAGCCTCTGTCTTTTCCACAAGATGTTCCATTCTCCTCTCGCTGTACGACCATACATTGTCCCAGCTCATTTCATTTCTTCTCGCATTGATCATCAATACAAAGTGACAAGTTTCGCCTGTAAAACATCAAGGCTCACCGGCTCATTCTTCCCGCGCACCTCAGTTGCTTGGAATAACCTCTTACACGACATAGTGTCCCTCGTTTCACCCACTCGCTTCCACGACGCTCTAGATCAGGCCATCTCATAATCATTCGAAACAGGGTTTTGCTTTTCCACCTTTTCGACCATCCTTGTTAATTGTTGAATTGTTAGTTAATCCACGACTACTAACGTCATTATGCCGTATTTATGTCACCATGTATTTGTTATAACATGTATTCTTCTTTCATTGTTTTATTATCGTTGTATTGCTGCCTCACCTACTCACCCATGTAATGCCCTTTTAGGGCCTTTGGGTTATGAATAAATGAAATGAAATGAAATGAAAAGTATCTTGTACTGCTACGAGATGCGTTCGCGTTCCGCACTGCGCATGCTTACGGGCTGTATCATCGCACGTGAAAACAAGATAAACAGCGTTTCTGTAAACTTTGTCCCTACCAAGCCAGTACAGGAGTCGATATTGTACATTACAAATCAATATAGACTCCAAAAGACATACACAAGTCAATACGAACACGCTGTCGGCACACATCCCAATGCGGCGGCCCGCTGTTTTAGGAAATGTGGGCAGAGCGCCAAGCGCGAGTTTCACCGGTGAGAGGAGGAAAGGGCAAGGAGGCCCCGTGGTCAGCCGTTCCATAGGGATTTCGGAAAGTGGTCTGGTCGCTCTCTTATTAAGTAGGCTGTGCTCATCCTACCGGGATCACAGTCTGACGCGATTTGGTGCAGCGCAACAAAAATACTCATACATTTCGTAGTGGGGAATCAGTCATATCTGGCAACTGTACACGCGCGTTGGAATCCGATTAAAGATAATCCGTGTTCCTATCGTTGGTACTGTTATGTTTATACTAGTGTAATAAGGTTGGTACCCTCAAACATAGACACTGAATTGAAGAAGAAAGTCACATGTCTTCTATCCGTCGCGTGTTATATAGACACAGATGCTCCTTAACAGCTTCAATCAAAAGCTCAATAGGCGATGCCATGTTGGGAAATGCGAGTCGGCCACAGCTCGCTGGCCACCGCCAGATGTAGAGCATTGCTCTACGCCTCCGGTGGCGGGTGACGTATCGCACGTCGCCGAGTGTCGTCGAGCTATGAACCGCCAGTGAGGCGGTGGCTCCCGATGCGTGGTGGTGCGCTGTGCATCATTACGCCCTGCTCCGTCGGACTCTAAACCAGCCTTTAGCGCAGAGGCCGAGTAAAAGTAAAACAAAGCAGAGAGGAGACCCTTGTGGCCGACAAGGATGCCTCACGTTTTTGTTATTTGCAACCAAAAAGCAAGTTGGGGAAGGAAAGCACCAAGAAAGTGGAATAGTCTACGTGGGGCTAATTAGATTATAAATGTGTGGGAAACCTAAGTGAAGTAATCCCAAAACGGTAGCGGAGAAGGCTGTTTATTGTGTGGCCGTCAGAGCCAGACTGATTAGTCTCATGGCGGCCAAAACCGTCGAAGAATTTCAAAGCTCGCGCCTTGCGATGTGCTGCTGGTGGCGCATCAACTTCGTCTTCTGCTGCGTGTCGCTACAGGGCCCCCCTGCTGGAAACGACGAAGAGCGGTCGGCGGGTGCGAGAGGTCCGTCCTTGGAAGCGGCGGCGGTGCGGGGAATGTTGGCGGCGGGTTGTACGATCAGCAGAAAGAGCGTCGATGCACTCGCGGAGGTGGGAAATGTCGGCTGACAAGGAATCAAGGCGCGCGTGCACGGGGTCGTGGCGAGAACGGTCAGCATCGCACCGGGATTCCAAAGGGTCGGATGAGGGCTGGGAGAGTGACGCGATGCCTGGGCCGACCACTTCCATGATTTTGTCGGCTTGCTGAGCAAGATCGTGAATGGGGAGACTTGACGCTGCGGCCAGAATCATCTGGGCTTGCGGGGGAAGGCGTTGCAAAAACAGCTCCCGCAGCAAATGGGCGTCGAATGTCGGGGCACGATCGCCGAGCAAAGACTCCATGGACCGTAGCAGCTGGGACGGTCGGCGGTCACCGAGCTCCTCCGCGTTGAGCAATTGCTGTAGCCGCTTACGCTCAGTGAGAGTAGTACGATCTAGGATGGCAGTCTTCAGGTTGGTGAACGGATTCTCGTGCGGCGGGGCTTGGAGCACGTCGGCAACCTCAATAGCAATTTCTGGCGGTAGCGCTGCAACAATGTGCCGGTACTTGGTGAGCTCTGAGGAAACGCCGGAGAGCTGAAATTGCGTCTCAGCTTGGATGAACCATATGCTGGGGTTCTTGTGCCAGAAGGGAGGCAAACGGACAGCGACGTAGCTCATCGTGGTAGGGTGCTGGCCAGATGCGGTGCTGGCCCCTGCGTCACCAAGCATGTTGAGGCTGACGGCGGCAGTTCGTTGTCCGGGTCACCAGTGTGGGAAACCAGCGATTACCACCCCATTCGGCCTTTTCGAATTCCAAAGGATGCCTTTCGGATTACGCAACGCGGCGCAGACGTTTCAGCGATTTATCGATTCCGTCACAAGAGGCCTTCCTTTCGTCTTTGCTTATATTGACGACATTCTTGTCGCAAGCTCGACCCTCGAGGAGCACGCAGACCATCTCCGTCAACTCTTCACTCGCCTGGACGCCCATGGCATTGTCGTAAACATTCAGAAGTGCGAGTTTGGCGTTGAGTCAACTGAATTCCTCGGCCACCTGGTCTCTCGCACCGGAATCGCCCCTCTAGCCAACAAGGTCGCCGCCATTAACAGTTATCCCCAGCCCCAATCCATCCGGCAGCTGCGCAGGTTTCTCGGCCTGGTGAATTTCTACCGGCGATTCATTCCGCATTGTGCCACCATCCTCCGTCCCCTGGAATCGCTCCTCAGCCAGCGGGAGACCCGCGCCAACCCTCTTCCTTGGAACGCAGAGGCGCAGGCTGCATTTTCCCAAATCAAGACCGCCCTTTCTGCGCAGACGCTGCTTTTCCATCCCAAACATGGCGCTCCAACTACGCTTATGGTAGACGCGTCTGTCGAAGCGGTTGGGGCAGCTCTGCAACAGGAGCTCAGCGGTGTCTGGAACCCAATCTCCTTCTTCAGCAAGGCTCTCAAGCCCACTGAGCAGAAATACAGTACATTCGGACGCGAGCTGTTAGCCGCCTATCTTGCAGTCCGGCACTTTCGACACTTCCTGGAAGGCCGCAACTTCACTATCCTGACGGATCACAAACCGCTCATCTACGCTTTCCGGTCGGCCAGTAGCCGTTATTCTCCCCGCGAGATTCGGCATCTGTCTTTCCTGGCAGAGTTCTGCACAGATATACAGTATGTGCCCGGTTGCAAGAACGGCCCCGCAGATGCCCTCAGCCGCATCGCTCCCCTGTCTGCCCCGTCAACATCCATTTCTCCCGAAGCTCTAGCTGTCGCGCAGAATGCAGACAAAGAACTTCCTCTGCTCCGCACCAACCATTCAACCTCTCTCCAGTTTGAAGATTTTCCCCTGCCAGGCACGGGTTTAAGCCTCTGCTGCGACACTTCTACCGGCCGTTCCAGACCGTTCGTCCCATCAGAGCTCCGCCGCGCAGTTTTTGCCGCCCTTCACGACCTCTCTCATCCTGGCGCCAGAGCGTCTCAGAAGCTCATAGCGGAACGTTATGTCTGTCCTTCAATGAACGCAGACATCCGTTTATGGGTCCGAGCCTGCCTTCCATGCCAGCGATGCAAAATACAGCGGCACACCATCACGTTCGGGTCACCAGTGTGGGAAACCTAAGTGAAGTAATCCCAAAACGGTAGCGGAGAAGGCTGTTTATTGTGTGGCCGTCAGAGCCAGACTGATTAGTCTCATGGCGGCCAAAACCGTCGAAGAATTTCAAAGCTCGCGCCTTGCGATGTGCTGCTGGTGGCGCATCAACTTCGTCTTCTGCTGCGTGTCGCTACAAATGCAAGGGGCGATAACTATGGACGGATTACTAATGCAACCTGGGGTGTGAGTGATAAAAGCGGTTTCCAAGAGTGTGCGAGAAGTATCATCTTTGAAATGCAATAGAGCTTTAGCCTCATTAAAGAGAGGAAGGCAATCAGAACAGTGGTCTCAATGTTGGGATGGTTCGGAGGTTGGTGAATTATTGGAAACATTGTTGTTGTGCTCTCTTAAGCGCTCATTAATACATCTTTTATTTTGGCCAGTGTAGAAGGCTCCACATTTTAAGGGAATTGAGTACACAAAACTTTTGGAGCAATTCACAAAAAGTGATTTGTGGTTTAGGGTGCAACCGTGTTCAGTAGAGGGGCGTATAAACAGTTAGATTTGAGAGTTTGTTAGGTATCGTGTATGCCACACGTACACAGTAAGCAGCAGCCAGTTTTCCTAGTGAGTGGGAAATACCATGGAAAAGAGGAATGATGCCAGGACGGCGGTTGGTAGGGTTTCTTATCGCGCGATCGTATAGAATAAGGAGGTCCACCAAGCATTTTCTGATTGAATCTGTTTTGTAGCCCGCATGTAGAGACGCGAGAGCTGCCAATGTATGGCGATAGAAATGCTGTGAACACACAAGTTTTTTATAGCAGCGGAGGAAACCTATTTCATAATTGCGTTTTTGAGATTTGGGGTGACAACTCTGGCGATGGAGGAGAGGTTTTTGGTTTAGCAGTCCATATTCTCAACAGAGTCCTGACTTAAAAAAGCATGTTCTGTCTAGGAATCTTAAGAGGCTAGTAGAAGAGGTCTCTGTAGTGAAAAATAACTTAGCTGAGCATTTTTCAGCACATTTGACAACCTTCTCGAGATCGGAGGTATTTGACGCAAATACAATTATGTCATCAATATAACCACAGAAGTGTTTTTCCAGTCAAGTATACACCAGCTCACTTGTATTTTACTTATCAACATGACGCAGGCACGTTTGCTAAAGCAGCAAAAACAGTAGGCCACCGCGGGACAAAACACAAGTCTCAAGGACGAGTGGCGTCTTGCAAATACAATGGCTTTCAGAAGCAATAGTAGTCAGACACCCCCTCACTGAACGTTTTTTTTAAAACTGGGTTTCAGCGTCTGGCGCTTCCTGACGCACACCGTGACTTCTTATGATGATTTATTACTGCCCCTTTTCTTTTTCGTGTTTGCCTCTACTGCTGTTCGCGTGCTGTGGGCATCTCGAAATTTGCCCAATATTGGCGACTGGCATTTTTCAACAATCCAAAATGCACATTCTCGTGAGACATGGCTCGCCTGTGGTGGACAAACATGCCAAAAAATGCCAAAAGCAGAGTGTTGTGTGGGAAAATTGGCTCAAGGCTGTGCGGACTCCATCGGGGCTGTGAGCTGCCGGTATCAGATTTTAAAAAATCGTTACGCAGCAATAACAAAGACATCCCTAGAGATATCTGAATGTTGAAAAATAGTCATTGCGCTACGTTTCGGTCCCATGATGGACATCCTATGGCAACCGGCAGTTTGTTATTTTTTAACCCGAACATCCGCCTTTCACCAAGACACTGCAACTTTGTGATTTTTTTCAGAAAAACTAGTTGGAGCAAGAGCTCTGATCTTTTTTTCTGTTATGTCTATGTGATGTGGACCAAATCAAAAATAATTGTGCACAGGTGCCGCGTTGATGATATAATAAAAAAAATGTTGAACTTTGTCGCACTGGGCTTTGTTTCTGGCGTCGTTCTCTCCCAGTGATTTTTGTCAAAGGTACATGACAATTTGCTGAGAGGTGGACTGGTCCCTTCTCAGCACGAGCACGGTGGAATTTTCGGAATCGAACGTAGTTCATACGCGGGAAGCCCTGGAATGAAGAAAGGTTTTGCGTTGGCGCTGCCTGGTGGGAGAACGGGGCGAAGCGGAAGTTAAATATTTTGCTAATGTACTATTCAACTGAAGGGGAACATCACAAAAAATTACTATTGCGATCTGAGATGGTCGAGCCACCGACATAGGACGTTTGAGCCCCAATGACACTATTTGAAAATTCGACATTCAAAAGTTTTCGAATATTTGTAAAAGTTTTTTTTTTAAGTGCCATAGCAGCTTACTACAGATTAAGCTATTGTGGGCTGTGCGCTGGGATTTGTGTGTTGCGGTAACAGCGATGAAAATGAATAGAACAGCCACAACGAATGCGCCTCTACACGTTCGGTATCCAAAACCGAAACTAGCACACAGTTGTGTGCAACCGCCATTAAGTCAGCCCCAGCCAAATGCAAAACCGCGGTATGCTTCATGGATTGAATTCTGTGTTAGTGCCACAAAGCAACTGTGGCTATGAGCTGCGCACAGATGTGGACAGATGGAGAGGGGACAGCAGGAAGAAGTGGAGGGGTACGCTTCATGCATCGTCAGCACAGTCGCGGCTTTAGTGGATTGCCAATGAACACTGAACATGAGGCCTACGGTTCGGTTCAATATCGAAATTTTGTTGGCATCGAGCTGAACACCGCACCGTGCCGCACTGCATGCACAGCCAAAACCCATGTCTGGAGCGCGTTTTTTTTTGTTCCGGTTTTTGGTAGTCCGCGATATACAATGGAATCATGGTCACGTGTGATGACGGCGATAATCGAGGAGTGGAACGTGACAATATTTTTGATACAGTTTCTCCAGCTCCGGTGCTCTGCGACTGCGTGTTAAAAGTGCCAACTAGGACGACAATAACGCTGCGAAGTCGTTTGAAACTGCACTGCATGTAACTGTTGTTACAGGTGATACCAAGACGCATATGCCGTTCAGTCCGACCTGCATGGAGCGATTTTGCTCGCGACAAAATTTCAAGGCGTGCGCGCAGATTTTCGCCATGAAATGAAAGAAGCGCCGAACATGAACGTCGCGGAAACAATCCCTCGTGATAAGCACAGCCATACGACATTGTTGAGGATCGCTGTTTTACTGCGCTAATGAGTGAGAACGTTCCAAACTATGCATTACCGTCAGGAACGATTGTCACACATGTGAGAGCACAGTGGAACCGTGCGGTTTCTCGTCCACACAAATGCGGAAGGCGTTGTCAGTGCAAGAGGAGAGCATGCACTTGCTACTTTCGTTTTCCTTCTGAGAGGTGCTCATCAGTAAACCATCCTACATTCTGAACATTTCGTTGCCCTTTACTTTCATTCTGTCTGTTTCACAAGCACTTACAATGGCAACACAGGTGTTCACTGCCCATGAAAGATGGGCCGTACTTCACCTTCGCCATAGACGGGCGGCATTCGCATTTTAATCGGTGTGATGCAGTGCCGAATGCAAAGCCATGACGAAACAATCCAGAACAAGGGCAACCGAAACATACGTGTATGTTTGCGTTTTTCAAGTTGTCCATGCTTAGGCTTGTTTCGTCATGGGTTCCGTCCACCAGCTAGTCTGCGTGTAGGATATTTTATTAATCACAAATGCAAAGCCTTCAGCTCCATGATTAATATCCGTGGCACAAGTATTTTTTGTTATGTGCTGCAGAATGAATGTGGCTTTAGTTTTCCAAGTTATCGCTAATAAAATACTCATTTTTTTTTAAAAATAGGCATTTGGTGCATTGCTTCTGTACCAAAAACAATGAAAAACATTGCATATATTGAGGATTTTTATGGCATATTTAAAAGATATTCGGTACATAGTTGCATGCATATTTCGGGAGTTCTTAGTGCATATTTATCCGCGCTCTAGTCATGACAAAAAACTGATACAGAGAATTATTACGAGGATCTTTGAAAAAAAAAAGGACACTTTCATAGCAAATATACTGAGGACTTTTAGAGAGCATTTCCACACCTTTTGAGGAGAAGTGTCTTGGTCGACGCAAAAGTAACCCAAGCGCTCAAACTGGAACTTGTCTAACACATTAATGCCAGCCATTGACTTGTCTACCATAGCATTTGGACAACACACCATGGCATCCTGCAAGGACAAAAAATACCAGTTACTATTTGGAGATGTGTGGCAAGCTGTGCCAGTACATGATGACACAAAATCTATCACTATTTATCTAAGTGTATAGTTGCACTGGGAAAAGCTTTTTGTTTAGACCTGTAGGTGCATGTGCAACAGGTCTATAGGTTTCAGTCTGCCAGCCATTTGATGATTCACATTGTTCAAGGGAAGCTGTGTAGCTGCTTCTTGCCTCACATCAACTATTTTATGCAATAATAGCAGGACACCTTGTTGATAATGAAATGGTTGGCACTGCAGAGATGAGCCATTTCCAGCCATGAATGACAGTCAACATTTTCCCACAGTGCATGCTTGAAATCTCAACATCGCTGGACTCGAACCCCACGTGTCTGAACACGTCAGTGTCCACCTTCTATTGCCCGGATGACTAACTTATAAGCAAGGGACATGCAGAGAAGTATGCAGTTTCATTAAAGTGACAGTTCAGATTAGGGAAGTGTAATGGGCATATTTTTGTTACAGTTTCTATTTTCATTACTGGAATATCGTTGCGTCCATTTTCAGTTTGATACCAGCCTTTCGATTTTGTTTCTGTAACTGTTTCCGGTAATGAAACGGCTATTATGGTGCTGCAAGTAGACAATCATCTGGGCTTTGTCAGCAAGTTAAGCAAATTATTTTCATCCCCATGCTCTTTTTTATTCCTTTTTCCCCATGTAGCAGCGATGAATACCATATATGTGGTGTTACTGCAGTGGGTCGTCATCATCTGGGATGCCTTCCTTATTTAAGGGAACATCAAAATGTATTTCCAACGCGAACATCAAACTCATTTTCGCCGTTCAGTCTCCTCTACCAACGGCGACGATCATAGGCGGAGGGGGGTAGCAGGGAACTACTCTTTAGCGCTCACAGCGCAAAGTGTACGTGGCCCGCCTGCTGCTATGATAACGAGGGAAGTCAACGCAAATTTGCGATTCTACGGCGTGGTCGTGAATACGCCTGTGACCTCGGCCTCCCACTCTGCGCAGGTGGAGGCGGGCAAAAGTGAACTTGCGAAACTATGAAATGGTAGGAAACCCCGGCCCGCTCCAGAGCTGTCATGCGTTCAGGATTCCACAAGGCTGGGATTGGAAATTATTCAAATAATTGTGAATAAAGCAGTGATGTATTACCATATTTATTCGCATAATTTGCACACTTTTTCTTAACAAAAAGTAAGAAAAGTTGGGGGTGCGCAAATTGCGCCGGAACGTTCATCAAGAAATTCAAACAACGCAAAATTGCAAACCCAGGCGAAAATTTGAGCTGGGAAGTCAACTGGTACCAGGGGCCCTATCCTGGTCAAAGTAATCTACCTCGATTACTTGAAATTTCTTCTGTCATTGGTGCACAATCGAAAAAGGCGTGAATATTAAAAGCGGTTGACACCTTCTATCAACCAATCGCCCCACGTGTTATCTTGGAAAGCGACCCGCCTTATCGGTGTTTCCTCCTGAAAATGCGAAGACCACACCTGTGATCTGCCCGCCCTGCCTTGTTGCTTCGGTTCTTAGGTGTCGGAAACAGAAAACTCTACCGGCGTAAAACTGAATTTCGTGGAAAATGCGTGGAAAAGCACGCTTGTAATTTCCTTTTTTGCTGTTTGTCATTTTTCTTGACGTACAGGTGTGCAAGACGGCAATGTTTGTGTGACACCGTGATTGTACTTGGCATTTATAATTCGGTATGTACCCGTGAGATGGCGCTGAACGCAGGCAACAAAACTGACAAAACGGTAAAAGCGCGAAGGATCATTGCAAAGTGTCGAACGGACAGTGCGGCGCGAGCCGTAAACGCGTTTATGAGAAATCGGTTCGTGCTTTAAATCTTGAGCTTTATTTATGAGCTTTTCTTTATATTCTTCTGTGTGTTCGTGTGCTCGATATGCGAAATGATAATTCGCATTGCAATATGCTTCTTTTGCTCGTGAGCTGTGGGGGTGGTAATGATACCGCAACTGAGCATTGATAGTTTTACTCAAGAAACAGTGAACTTTGATCGATGAGTTGTTTGTGTGCACACTGCTACGTTGCAATAACATTGATTGTACGACGTACGGCTCGGACGACGCTTCGAAAAGCCCGCCGCTTTCACGCATATACGATGCCGCGATCGGCGCAGAGAAACGGTGTTACGCGGTGCTTTTTTCTCATCATTAAACACAAACGAAGAAAGACATGAATTTTTTGTTGTGACGAGCACATACAGACTTTATACAACACAATAAACGGAAATGCACATACGGACCCATCACGAAACCCATCGCCGCTCAAAGTAATCGACCCTCTTTCGCTAGATTACTTTTCAGCTTTGAAACTAATCTTTTACGTCATTGTTACGTCAAAATGACGTAGGGTCACGGTCCGAGATTAGGGCCGAGAGGCTGCGAAGGAAAACTAGGTATAAATTTCAATTGAAACGGGCGGGATTTAAGGGCGGAGTATTCCGTGGCAGCCCCGCCCTACAGCTTATGACGTAAAGTAATCGAGGTCGATTACTTTTGACGAGGATAGGGCCCCAGCTCTTTCCCAGCTCGCACCAACTGTTGGTCAACTGAAACCAACTGGTACCAAACTGGTGACCACTGGAAAGTAAACTGGTACCAGTTCAAGCTGAACTGGTAGCAACTGGGAAGTGAACAGGTACTAGTTCAAGCAGGGCTGGCGGTAACTGGAAAGTGAACTGGTACCAGTTCAAGCTGGTCTGGTGGCAAGTGGGCACTGTGCGCAACCAGTGCAAGCTGGGCTGGGGGCATCTGGAAAGTGAACTGGTACCAGTTCAAGCTGGACTGGTAGCAACTGGAAGTGAGGTGGTGCTAGTTCGAACTGGGCAAGTTTACATATTTGAGGGAAGTTTCGGTTTCAGTGCCAGGACAGGTTAATATGAAGATTGCAAGACGAAGCTATAAAAACGATCAGAAAGTAACTTTATTAATAGAAATAATCATATTTCAATTGTGGTAAAGTTCTTGTTAACGAAAGTTATTTTGGAACGCTTATATTTGTATTTTGTGCGTTCCTGCTCCCACGATGAATGATGCGTTTAATGTGCAACGGTCGCTTGCTTAGCAGCGTGCTTGTACAGCGATTTTTGCCCGTTATGTTCTTAGCGTGATGTGTGACATAGGCGTTGGTTTTATAATCTAAAGGATTTGTCTTCAAGTTACGACAGTGCGACAGTACAATGAGCGCCAGCGGCCGGGTGTTATAGGATTACAGCTTGACTACAACTGTGGAGACCGCTTTATATCGTGAGTACTATATGCTTAAGTGCTTTTCCGTTGTGCACCATTTAGAAATATTACTTCCACTAGAACCTCTTCTCTTTGTTCCGCGTCACATTCGTGGCACCTGCAAGTGCGTGCTGTTTTACGAGTGCCACATCCGGTTTATGTTAATGCTACCAGCAACTTTTTTCATTCATGTTTTTGTTTTTGCTTTTTTTTCGTTCATTCTCGTGTTTTAGATCCTTCACATCACGGATGTTGTTGAACTAGCGTAGTGCGCCAGAGTATTCTCATTGCCCAATGAGTATTCTCATACTCATTGCCCCCGAAAGCTGGCGAATATCTTAGTTGAAAGGTCCAACTACTGCACAACGAAAATGTTGAGAGATTCGTGTACTTTCTGGGGCCACGACCGCTCAAATTGAGTGACTGTCCAGGCATACACTACAATTACATGTTGTAATTGAATGCATATTCACTTGTGCCTTTTCAACTTTCCAGAAACCTTAAGCTGCTTGGGCTCAAAGGAAAATATCGATTCATTGTGTGCTATTAAGAACATCTCACATACTTTGTTGAATGATTCAAGATGTCCACAAGGCAGTCAAGCAAGGGACCAATCAACCATGAAGTATTATCTATTCCATGTAACTCTGTAGTTCATCTACTGCTATAATTTAATTACATTATAGTTATGCTACATGTACATTAAAATATGTGTAATGTTTGACTACAAATAAAATAAAATTTTGCATTGCAGTTCTTTGGATCTGCCGTTGCTGGGAACAGCGATCCTGCAAAGGGGCACCGGTTACATACAAGCTAACCTCTGTCCGAACAGGCCGCTCTAAGTGAAGGCACTTCAACCGGTCCCAGCTCAACAATGAGGTTTGCAACCAGTTCCAGTCGAGACTGCGACTGGTTAGAAACCAGTTGGACCAACTGGTACCAGTTGAGACTGGGACCGGCCAGAAACCAGTTGGGCCAACTGGTACCAGTTGATCGAACTGGTCCCTGTTCGATAACACAGCTCACCCAGTCTCAGTTGAACTGGTCCAGTTGTAACTGGGACTGGGCGAACTGTGTTATCGAACAGGGACCAGTTTGATCAACTGGTACCAGTTGGCCCAACTGGTTTCTGGCCGGTCCCAGTCTCAACTGGTACCAGTTGGCACAACTGGTTTCTAACCGGTCCCAGTCTCAACTGGGACTGGTTGCAACTGGGACTGAGCGAACCGTGTTATCGAACAGGGACCAGTTGTCCCAACTGGTACCAGTTGATCTGGGACCAGTTGAACTGGTCCCTGTTCGATAATTCGATAACACAGTTCAACTGGTACCAGTTCAAAAAATTTTCGCCTGGGAAATTTGAGTATGCCGGTCATATAGGTTCTCGGTAGAGAAGATAGTGACGGTATCACTGCATTGCGCGAGCGCGAAAGAAGTACCCAAATTCAGCGCAACCGCCGACGGTCGGGGGGCAAAATGCTGGCTCACTACCGCTCATATACCGATGAAATACGTCGAGCCGCTGCTGGAAGGCGCCAATAGTCACACTTGACAACCGAAAGCACACTTTGTTTGCCAACTTTGTCATGTTGTGCTGTAAGGTTTGTTATAGCTAGGGCCCTCAGTTTTCGGGTAAAACCCGATAAAGCCTGTTTTTACCCCCCGATTTACATAAAAATTGTTCGGGTTTAACCCGATAAAACCCGTAAACCGGGCTTGCGAAAGTGCAAACCAAGGACTTGATCCGCACACGCGCGAACTACGGCAATCGTGCGACCGCTCCCGACTTGCTCATGACTGCGCCGCGTCTTGCTGGTGAAGTAAACAAAACACGTCGGGTTTGGATTTGTGGACGCTTGCATGCAGGTCCGATTTCTAGCGTTAGAAATGTTCCTTTGGTAGGCGTCACCCTTTGAAAGTTGGCTTCACCTAACACTTTTGTGTATTGCGGTCAAGCCCACTGTTCCAAACCTTCAGTGTTGGGTTTTTGTACTGTTAGTGCTTTCCGTGGACGTCGACGAGACCCTTTCTTGTGCTGTTACCAAAAATAGCAAAGGAATCAGGAAAAAACACGCTAAACGGCGAAGAAACAAATAGTTGAGCAACGCTCGGCGTTCCTTGAAGTGGGTTTGCCCGCAATACACGGAAGTGTTAGGTGAAGCCAACTTTCAAATCTTCTAGGGAGTATCTTGTATCAGCAAAGTACGCGAAGTAGTAAAGAGGATGCGGCAACAGCCAACAAAATACGAGGTATACCAACGCGAGCGCGAGCATGCTCTCAACGCTCATCGATGGATGATGCTTTACTGAACATGCAACTTATTCTTTTTATAAACAGGGGCCAGTGCAAGCTTTAGTGGTTATACAGTGAATTATCAACCAGTTTCTTAATAAATATCCTTTCATTTAATTTCAACACTCCACAGACCGACCGCTGTGGCGTCGCTCATGATCTCAGTTGTATCGCGATGTAAACCCCCAATTATTAATTAATTAATTTCAACAAATACTTTTTTTTTTCACCCGAAAATACATCACTTCTCAGTATATCACCCGATTTTTACCCTGTTTGGCAGGTCCTGATTTTCAACCCGATATTTACCCCCCGATTTTCACAAAAAATAAAACCCGAAAACTGAGGGCCCTAGTTATAGCATGTTTGTCCAGCATTTCTTTCCACGTTTTTGTAGTTCGAGTGACAGTATCGTCCATCGCGTCAGTGGACCATCACCCGAAAGTGTGCGCAAATCAAACATAAGCACTGTAATAACGTCAGTAGCACTGACAGCATTGCAAAAAGCAATCGCCACCGTCACAGAGATGCGCGAAAACATGGCTGTGCAAATTACGCGATTGTTTGTTTTCTTGTCATTTTTAGTGCTAAACTAGGGGTACACAAATTATGCGAGCAAATACGGTAATTCAGCATCCACATGTTATTACTTCAGTTAACTGTAAAGGGATTGCAGCAACATTGCAGCGAGACGAACGTGGTACATGCCATTCACTGGTACCCCAAATTCGTGATTTTTCCCTCCACACATGCACAGAAAAAAGGAATTCTACAGTATTTCCCAAAAACTTCTAGAACTATACGCAACTTCACAATACAGTTAGGATGCACAGTAAGATGAGTAGGTCTAAAGAGGGTGTGTGAAAATGCAGTACAATGCTCCTCGGTATGGTGCAGACCTGTAAAAAAGCTCACCTTGTTACAATCCGAAAGGAACCCTCCGCTAACTTCATTAGGGTCTTCGGGATTTTCGTGGAAGAACCTGAAATGTACAATCAGCTTACAAATTGGGTTATCAGGCTGCTGTGTGGACAAGGAGAGTATGTGCTATTATACTGTTGCCCTCTGTTGTGATCACAGATCAGTGCACATTTGAACAAGTTTCTTTCCATTGAAAAGCATGTGCATCATCCACTGAAATGAAACGTACACAATGTGCCGTTCATATATGTATTTCATATGAATCAACGAGGCTAGATTTTGCTGTTTTTTGTGCATTGTGCCACGTGAAGCACTTTCCCTCATGGAACTACATACTTGTGTGCTTTATGCCGAGTATATCACGTAGAAAAAAAGGGGCTCACAGCTGGTCATAGAGTCTCACTTCGCAGATGAGTGGATCCGACACCCAGTGAATGAATGCACGTGGTTTATTCTTATCAGTCGCAGGCTGACATGTCACACGTAGCTCTTTAGGCTCTCCCAGCTCATCCTGCAACAGCAAATGTAAGACAAGTAGTTCAGAAAGCCTCTCCCAGGTCTAAATTTGATACTATGTTGGCACTACAAGGGGGCAAAGGCTAACTCTGTGCTTACCTTGATCACTTGCAAGAGACTGATGACAAGCCCTGCGTGTCGCAGTCCTACGGACTGTTTCGGGGTCAGCCGCCGGTAGCCCTTGTCATTTGGCATCTGTGGTGGTTAGTGACATCGTTTCAAAACCAGTAGCAAAGATGCTATAATAAAGCCCTATTATCAACCTGTGGGCTAGAATAAACTAAGATTCCGCAACAGCACAATTTATTCCATTTTCACGCGTGTATAAGCAGAATATTGCACTAAAAAACAATGAATCAATACGTAGTTGAACAGGGCAGCCAGAGACAAGCATTATTACAACAACTGAAGACTACCATTGCTCAATATGATAGTGACACATGCTTTGACATAAAATGGCGAGAAACCAGGTAAGCTGGTGATCATACCTTGGCTAAGCACACTAATGTGCATGTCCAATGTGGTGAATGACTTGAACATGAATGAGGCAAATGGAGAGCTGAGCTGAGCAGATAAAGAACAACTACAGATCATTACAGGGTGCTCTGCAGAAAAGCCTGAGGACCACTAACTGGATCCCTCTCCACGTTATCATCCTGACCATCACATTAGCAGGTTCAGTCCTCCTCAACATTCTGAACAGCTACAATCGCAGCATAAGACCATGAGAAAAGGGCAGAACCATGGCCAAAGAGCCTATAACTGCTACATTGAGGAAAGTGGCATTTTCGACAAAAATGGCCCTACTGCTTACTTGGTGTATACTCATTTGTACAGTAACAAAGAGAGATATTTGCAGTTCTCCTAATGTCCCCCCACCATCCCTTCCTGCTGTCCTCTCTCCATCTGCCCACATCTGTACGCTGCTCATAGCTACAGTTGCTTTGCGGCGCTAACACAAAATTAAAAAAAAAACACACACACCTAATGGGCACAAGAAATTTTCCAAAGTAAGATATTGGAAATATTTGAATTGAGCGTTTTCGAGATATTCCAATGTGATTCAACAGTGAAATAAACATCCAAATTCAATTGGCATTGTCTATGAGATATTAATGTTCAATTCAATTGGGAACTTTCGCTCTCCACACAGCTCTAGTTATTGTGGCTGCTTAGGGTACCAGCTTTAACATGGCACTGTCTTGGGACTTCCTCACCTCTCTGAAATCTGACTGTTCAATGTAGATGACCTCGGAGAGAGTCATGGTATGAGACCCACGCTCAGGTTCGGACGGATAATCTGGCACGGTCACCTTGCTCTGTCCTGATGGGGCATTCGTAATCACTACTTTAAGAGGCTCTACCACACACATAGCCCTGCAATGAAATCCACTTAAACAATGAGGCTCATCAATAGACTAAGGTGATGAATTGGGCTAGTTGGTGCCCGTAGACAACACGCATGAGCTGTGTGTTTGTCGTATGTTGTGCTTCAGCATGACAATTTGTCATCAACAGCTTTGCAGCAGTAATTGTAGCACACCTTAAAGGGACTGCCGCGATAAAAAAGACATACTCGTTTAGCCTAAAATTGGTGCTGCTTGACGCCTTGCATATGTAACTGTGCCATATATTGCTGCACAATTGCAGCTATATACAATGTGTGAATAGGAATAATATTTGCACTTATTTCCCTGTGTGCAGGCACATCATATCACAAATGAAGGAGTTCCTGAGGATTCAAAGTCGTTCCAATGACCTTGTACTCGTTTCTTTATTATATGACAGTAAGGCAGGGGTTCTCAAACTGGGCTCCGCGGGCAGTTACCGCGAGCGCGAGCTATAAGGAAAGCGCGCTGTAGCACGTTACATTCGTGGCTAAATCCCCACTGGGGTTGTCCGAGATGTATTCAATTGTTCGTTTGGTGGAATAAAAATAACGGTGCGCTCTATTATTAGTTTTCTGTGATCCCTCTTGTGTTGTTTCAAAAGTAGATCTGGCGAGATAGGGTGAAACCCCATTTTTACCCGGCAAATTGCCCTCACTAAGATGTCTGTAGGAATGCACACTAACTTGTTTGGCAGCAAATGCAGTTACATCACCGTTTGTACCGAACCAGTTCAGTTAGTTTGAGTAACTGAGCCTGATTTCTCTCCGAATTTAGCGTACTGGAAGTTCTTCCACCTGAATTTGCATGAATTTAGAGCACATGTTTATTTACCCAATTTTTACTCCCCGAATTTAGAAAAGAATATTTCCCGGAAACTTCAGGATCTAATTATACATCGCACTTCGTCCTTCGAAAGCTTTACTCAATTACATTTACTCACTGATGTCTCTATCAACCTTGAACGACCCTTGTACGTATAGCGACACAGAACATGGCAAAGTACGTTGACAGCACACTCTTGTTATGGTTGGCATTCATGGCCTCACAAAACATGCAGACTCCACAGACAACACAACAGGTGCGCTCTGAGGTTACCCCACAGAGAAGATCATTAGCACAAGAATGCATCACAGATAGCATGGCACACAGTAGGTGCTCCTGTCCAATCCAAAAATCACTGTACATGTACTTATTATGTAGGCGTAAAGATGCGCTTTCTCACCTGGGGGCAGTGCAATTGAGCACATCCCGCACACAGGCATCTAGCATGCTGGGGTCCACAGATGACTGGGAGCCTGTCAAGCCCAGCTTAGCACAAAATGTGTTGACAGCCTCTGGAGGAACTCCACGTCGTCGCAGTGCAGACAGCGTGTACAGACGTGGGTCATCCCAATCACGAACGATGCCTTCCTCTATTAGTTTGGCAATCTTTCGCTTGGAGACCACAGTGTAGTTTAGGTTGAGCCTGCTGTACTCCCACTGGACAGGGCAGTAGACATCTACTGCATTGCATAGCCAGTAGTACGAAGAGCGTCTGCAGCCACACAAACCTTATTTATGGTCAACAGTAACCAACCAGGACATAATATCATAGGAAACAGCAGGATGGCATATTGAGAGAAAACAGAGCACAGCTCAGACTGTTCAGTGAATCTTGCTTTAGCCAGCTGTTCTGTGCATTAAAAGTCAATGGACCAGCTCACTAACTGTTTTTCAGGTTTCGAGATAGTGAGGTCTTAAAGACCAAAGGAAGCAAGTAAGGTCAGTTTCAGGTGGTACAGAATTCATTGCCGTCTCCTTGTCCTGACACACCAGTAAGGCAGGGGGATACCACCAGCTAAAGCACAGCAACACAGTGTTATCTCCTGTGGTTTGGTCACAGTTGTTATTTTAATAGGTTTTGTCTCGTGGCAGAGGATGCCTTGTTCGAAGCTCGTCCCAAGTACACTTTTGCATAATAAAATCTTGAAACTGGTGTGGTTGGCTTGGTCCATAAGGCACAATGTCCCAATACCAGTACCTTTTTTTTTGCCCCTAGTGGACACCAATCAAAAATAGAAATGATTGGTACAGTCAAACTCCTTTACAACGAAACTCAGGGGACAGCAAAAAAAATTCGCAGTAAAGGTATTTTCGTTAAAAAGGATGTCAATTATTGGACCTATAGGCTCCAGCGGGACCGCAAAAAAAATTTGCTGTAGTGGTATTTTCGTTAAAAAGGTGTTCGCTATAAAGGAGTTTGACTGTATAGCATTATGATAGAGATTGGTATAGAGAGATTTGACTTGCCCTCAAGTGTGAGTGCAATTGTAGAACAAGCGGTAGGTATATCCACTGCACATACCATGGAAGAGCATTAAATTTTTGGTCCTTGGAACAAAAAAGTGGGGGATAAGGTCACATACAACATAATTTTGGTAATATCTATGCATAAGGCATACTATTGGAGCTTCTCTAACGTGGAGAGGTGGGCTAGTTGGTAAGACGACATGGCAATAAGCGAGCAAAAAGACACGAACAGCACAGGACGAGCTCGTCCTATGCTGATCGTGTCTTTTTGCTCGCTTATCACCATGTGGAGCTTCCCTCATGCTCATGTGCTAAGCATGGAAGTGCACCGTCTAAGCATTGTCTCATAATAATATGCCTATTATTAATAATAGTAATAATAATCTGCGGCTTTACATCGCAACATAACCATGATCCTGACTATTCCACGAAAATGCGCAGTATTTAGGAATGTATCGTGGAATTTGGTGTTTTGTATGGAATTTTGCAGAATAACGAATCTTGACTGAGAAACAAAGCTTTGGTGCCAGAGATGGATGTACCTATGGCTCACAACACCCTTTCCCGCACCACATAGAGAGGAAAATGAACATGTACCATGCATCTCATGTTGGCAACACTGGTTAGGCTCACATCCCTACTTCTGTTTTGCTCTCTTTGGCAATATCCCATCCAGTGCATTCCTCACGATGAAGTGTGCGATGACTAAACGTCTCCACTTTGGGAAACAAGTGTGCAGAGGTCAGTATGGTACTGAGGAATTCTACGAAAGCGCCAGACTGTTTTTCAGTCATCACTGTGTTATGCTATGCTAGCGTTGAAACAGCACAAGGTACCGTGTGATGCTTCGCTAGAACTGTGTTTAGGATTTGTAGACACTTTACTTCTATGTCACGCAAGTTAATAAAGATTTTGCGTTCATGTATCTCCATCAGCCTGGATGCGCGAGCACCTGCCGCGGAAAAATTGTAGAACTTCCGATTCCCCGTCACAGAATTTAAGGTTTGCCGCAGCAGCCTCCGATTAGCAAGCACAGTCCTTCTTTCATCTATGGCTTATTTGATGCAGCATTTAAAAGCACAAGGTTCCCAATGCAGCCGGAGGAAGTAACTCTTACCGTGACTGGAACTCCTTGGTACAGAGCGAGTGAGTGATGTGCTCGAGGGAGTCGCACAGACAGTGGGTGAAGTCGTATGTCGGGTAGATACACCTGAGAAGAGCTGTAAGGTGAGAAGGTTTGAGAGGTGCCAGCTTGTTCCCTCACCATGTGTCCTTAGTGCGGATGTGTGGCACGTAACGGATGCGGTAGGCAACAGGGTCCTGTTTTCCCTCTTCCAGCGTCACTCGCATCCGTAGCGTTGCCTCTCCTTCCGCGTATTTGCCTTTGCGCATGTCCTGAACATGTGCTTATTTTCAGACAGTGACATGTAATATATTCGTTAATAGCTGTCCCACTGTACAGTACCAAGCTCACCCTTCATGTCTCAACTCCTCCAAGCTATACATGCATGAAACGTGCAAGCTGCAGAATGCAACAATGTGTTTCACATGAGGATTGAAGTAATTATATTACTGTTCCACTTTATACATATAAAGGGGGAAATGTACTGTACAATATTTCCTTTTTCTTTCAAGGTAACAACAAACATGTGTGCGTGTGGGTACTTGCTGTATGGCATCATAATAATGTTTAGTGTCGAGTCTCATTAGCGGGGGCAGGGACCCCGGGATTCTGTTTGTTGCAGAACAATGCAAAAAAATGTGTACTTTTATTTTGAACAGTAAACCATTGATTTTGCATTTTGAAACAGAAAATCACAAACTGTACCTCTTGTGTGCTGTGTCAGGGAGGTATTACTACGCTGTAGAGTGCGACCGTTATATTTCATGTAATTTTTGTTGCAAAAAAAAGAAGAGAAAAAAAAAACAAAAAAAAAAAACAGAATTTTCAGTCTTTCAGCAGAGAGCTTGGATAGTTTTACTGCGGAAAGCTAGGGTCCTGACTCATTAGCTTATGAGGAGTATACTTGGACAGCAAATGAATTCTACTGCGGCTGCCCTTGATGAAGCACAGCTGTATCGGAGAACAAAGTCATACCTCAAACAGACGAAGATTCTCCTGGACCGAACGTGTGCGATAAGGAGATGGTGCAGGATCCATGCCCTTCATCTCCTCTGCGCTCTGATGACAGACATAAGCTAGTCCCCGCTGGATCAGTTTGACGGCTAGCGAATACAAGTCCTTGAAATAGTCTGAAGCATGTGTTACACGTGAGGGCTCGTAGCCCAACCACTGCACCATATCCTGGATTCCAGAAAAGAAGCGTTCTTCTTCCTTTTCAGGGTTCGTATCATCGTAACGCAGAAAGCACAGTCCATCAAATACTCGAGCATATCCAAAGTTAACGTTGATTGCTTTAGCATGCCCAATGTGCAGGATCCCATTGGGTTCTGGTGGGAACCTTGTCCGCACCTGCAACAAATCACTTAATTCATTTTTAAGTCTTATGCGCGTGACAAAAATGAGGGACCTTGCCGCCTGTGATTTTCAGGTGATTCCTGAGGTGTGCCATTGTTTTGGGGGTGATGACATAACCGTCTGTTTTATGGTTTTCCCCAGGCTTGTGCAGATGAATCTTGTTACGGAACAGCTCTTCCATGGTTGAAGCACCCGAACATTCTTCCTCTAATAAAATAAGCATAGCATCGTCAACAAAAGAGCTTCTCTCTAACATACGTCACAAAGATAGTAAAACCTGAAGAAATTGGTACAAATGTGACTTTCTTTCTTTCGTTAGAAATGTCAAGATGAGTTATTAAGAAATTGTTTTTTGTAAAACTTGTTTCCACTACCTGAGGCACAGCACAATTGTTTGATAAAAAGAGGAAAGTCCAGTGACACGGTGAAAGTGGATTACCGACAGCTGCCGACATTTTGAACAGAGACCTTTCCTACTGGGACAGGATGACTGCTCAGATGAGTAACCAGTGGAATAATGGTTTCCACTTGAAATATTGGTGGTTCCCACCCTGAGGCTCTTTTTTGTTTTGTTTCAAACAACTGTCTGATGGCTGTTGACAATGCACAATCAACAGTGGTCTATTGCTCATCGACATGAAAGAAGATCCCGCTCTGCCCTATGCTGCCCATTTCTAGTTTTTGTGTAAAACCTGGAGCAACAACTAATCTCATACCCTTACATACCCTCGTAAGGCTAGCAGAGCACACGTAGTATGGCTCATCCAAATTCAATGGCACACATAACGGTCACGTGAACACATAGATCATTTTGCAGTGGTCTCCCTTCTTCTTCAGCTCTGCTCGGAATGACCTCAGAACAATGAAGTGAAGTGCTATGGGGAGTTAAATATTCCCGGACACAGATTTCTAGCTTCAAATTTTCACCAATTCTAGCTTCAATTTTCATCAAACACATTTCAGCTCAGGCTAGCATCAAAACAACTCAGAGTAGAAAATAATTTATTTTACGCGCTTGCATTTGCTTGCAAGCCACGACTCAATCAACATCGTTTACAATGCCAAACCCCATCCAATCGCGAACTCGAACACGAACATCGCTATCGCAATTCAAGAAAATATCGACTGTCATCCACGCCTGTGTTCTCAACAGCAGTTCTCAAGACAGTGGTCTTGATTCCCTTAAAACAGCGAGGCTTCTTCCATTTGCCGACCACAAGTAAGGGCATCGTTCTGATTTGTTCCTTCTTTCCCTTTCCTCTGGCACAAGTATTGCCTTCATAAGCTGTAATGGGGCATCTTTTCCTGTTTGAGCGGCCTGTTCTTTCAAGTCTGATGACACCCCCGGACCCACAGCACCAGAAGCAAAGTGGCAAAAGAGGGTCATGCACAGTTTGCTCGCTGAAGGGTTGCTTACAGTCCAGGTATTGTATTGTATACAGGTATATCGGGGGTCGAGCACTCAGACGGGCAGCTTAAAGTAAACGCTTCCAAAAGAGGTAAATGGGGTTGCTGATACCTTCGCCACCAACAATGTGATCTTTGTAAACCCCCACATGTGTGGGGCAAGGGAATGTCTAGAGATTACCGAAAACTTGTTTGTGTATGAAAAACATATGTAGAGGTGTCTTTTTGGACACCCCGCAACTTGTTAAAGACAGATGTCGGCCGTGGGACACATGGTTTCACTCCACCTGGGTTGTTTACAAGTTCAGGCCGCACGACTTCTGTGATCAATTAAAATGCTTAACGTACCCTGCATGTGTTGAATACCCCATGTGCGTGGCGTCAGCGACAACAAGGCGTTAGAACCACCGGACACCGAACAGAACTCATGAGGACCCCTCCTTCGGGGCAGTCAGTCAAACATGTAGCTTGAAGTCGGACATCCCAGCACCAGCTCCCAAACATCTATTTCGATGCCAGTTATTCTTCCGTGATTTTCCATCAATATCGGGGGTGAATTGAAGTGTGTGCGGTGATCATCGATTGGGACTTTGGTCTGCAGGCCACACCAAGAGGACCCTCTGAAGACTGCCATCATCCATTACTGATCAGCAGAGACTTTGATTCTATTTCCTTTCTACGTACCTGAACTCCAACCGACAATTATTCTATATTTCCATTGTTTGTTTTCCCTTTGTACAAATGTTGTCATGATGTTGATAGTGTTCTTGTAATTGTAGGCAGAGATTCTTGCCTTAATTAAATTAGTTGTTGTTACTAGCACCTGCACTAGTGTCTCTTATGTGTTGTTCCCGTGAACATATGTCGGTAGACGTAGGTCAGCCCGGCCACTTCTTCATCTGTTTGCCCGGAGCGGTGTTGCGGTGTGAGGTGGTGTAGTGATCGTACGTGCTCAGCCCTTCGAAGTGCGCCATCGGAGGTGGAAGTCCAGAGTGATTGTGCAACAATCCCACGACAACACGTACCTGGTTTCCATGACATAAGTACTAATGGCCTTGTAAGTAATGAGTAACCTTAACATTTACTAAGTAAACATGTCCCTGACATGCGAGCAGCGTGCAGGAAAGCGCACAGCCGGGCCAATGTGTAGTCGGCCACAATGAGGAAATCTCGTTTGAATAAACCACTGATCCATTGTGCATGTTAATACGTTTGAATTACTGGGCGTTCCCCCCCCTTGAAATACACGAGTGTGACAGGACCAGTGCTCGAATTATCCGGAAGTTCGAATTAACGGGATTGCACTGCACAATCCAAGTCATGCAGCTACATAGGATGCAGTTCAATACTAGGAGTCCAAATTGTGTTGCTTCCTCTTGTAACATTCTTCAAAACCTATGGCACCAGAAACTAACCAAAGCAAAAGGTGCTTACGTTCTTCAGGGTGAGCATCCACAGAAAGTACCACAGAGTTATCCAACTTGCGCTGCTTAACTGTCTGAAGGTGAGAGAGACCTTAGAAGAGTTCCCTTCTCATTTTTCCGTGCTTACCTTTGCAGCCAGGTCTGCTTCTGTCTTAGGGCCCAGTAAATGTAATACCTGAAGGTCCACCTCATTCTTTATGAACTTTCCCTCAGCAAATCTGAGCTTTTTCCGGGCTTCCGCTATGAAGGATGTGTTTTACAAATAAGTTGTACGGATTATCTTTACATGCACTTCTTGCGACACACTTGGCTAATTTTTATGACCATATGGAGAACTATAACGCTAACTTCGAGAAGCGAAACTACAGTTACCCGTCATATTTACTTTGAGCAGTAGGCCCACACATATGCACATTCTATACACACATATATCACCTACACTTGTTTTTACATGCCACAACAAAGAGCATGTGCAAAGCAGGTGTTGCAGGCTCGAAAATCGCTTCACAAAATAATCACACTAGTCACCTGCAAGCGAAGCATGTCAGGTAGTCAGCATACATGGTAGAAATAATGGGTAGAAATAATGTGTAACCAACATATCCCTCTTTGTTTTGACAGCTCAATATAACCTGCATTCTTTTTTTAGTGTTGAACCACTAGTGCAGAACTAGCCACTATGTTTTGGTTACGACGTAAACATCGAGAATTAGCCGAGGCAAGCTACAAACATGGATGACACAAACATGTAAGCCTTCAACGCCTGAGTTGGTTGATTTCATGTTTTGGTTATCTGAAAGGATTGTAGTTTTTGGAATCTTTAATTACCTTTGGAACCGTGTAATTTGGAACAACCTTTACTTATTTTCGCATGGGCCTAAACCATAACGGATGCCCTGACAGCTCATGAAAATGGCAGACTAGGGTACTGACAATTCATTGAAAAAAGTGTTTTTCATTTTTTGTAATTTACATAAACAAATCTGGATGCCGAAAACTCTTGGCTCGACTGTGTGTGTTGAGTCTAGTTTTGCCCCCATTCTCAGGGTGCCAGTAATGGAACATAGAAACCACCAGCTCATCTGCTTCTTCACCATTTTATCTACAGTTGTTAAGTACTCGAAACATTGCTGATGAAAATGTCCCTATCTGCCATTCCTGCAGTATTTTCTACAGCGTGGTACCTTGGATAACACTGTACAGGGTGTGAGAAGATTTCCGGACACATTTCAAAACATTATTAAAAATTGTACATAGTAACAATCACAATGCAAATTGGCACAGTGCTGTAGTTCTGTCAAAAGTTTTATTCGAGCTCCTCCTCAATGTTTTACTGTCGATGTGATAGGAACTAAAATCTGCACAAAATCCGAGTCTATGCATTTTCAATGGCCTACACCGACGTCGTTAGCTTAGGCCCTCTCTGTTTCATGCTGCATCGGGTGTTGGAGCGCCACATCCAAAACCGAAGTCCAAGATATAATAAAATGATACTAAATATGTTGCCTTGGAGTTTTTATGATCAGTAAAAAACATAATACACCATACCAGCCTGAGCACAATGAAGTGATACGCAGAAAATTTGCGATGTCGTTTGATCCTCTTAAGGCCAACCTCCATGGAGCGAATTTTTTGCAACGAAGTTCGCTCGGCAGACTGCCACGCGCGTTCTGCCGCCAGTTGTTCGCCGTCACCAGCTCCATGGGACGAAAAACCAGTGGACGGCTTTGGAAAATCATGCTCTGATGTCACTGTTGCCAGAGTACAAGGTGAAAGCTTAGTAGAATCAGTTACTCGAAAAAATGCATTTAATGTCGCAAATTTTGCAACTAAATCCAACAACTGTCTAAAAACGGTGTCCAGCAATGTACCGAAAGGCATATTGAGTACTGCTAAAGAAAAAGGTGTTTCTTGGCAGAGAATGCCGGCGCTTTAGCAATGCAGTAGGCGACACAGCGAGCAGACGACAGCATCCCACAGCAAGACGACGCAGGGTGAAAATATCTGGCATTGGCAGATCGGCGGCGGACGCTCACATTTTTGACGCTGAGCAACGTTCGCAGCTTTTTTGCTGTACATTCGCTCCATGGAGGTTGCCCTTTAGCAGACGACCCCGTCTGCTTCGTACACTTGTCAGCGCTTTCCGACTTCTGCCCATTACATCTGCCGCTGTTGTTATTTTTCATATCATTATGTCTTTGTTCTCCATCTAACATTCAAGGAGTACGCAAGGAGGTTCCAATCGTGCAGTCGGCTGAACGGAGATCACGTTGAAGTGGGCTCAACCTCAATGCAGTCGTAGTGTTTCTGTAAAATACTGTGGCGAACATACTGACCTGCACATGATGGACCCGTGACCTATCAGTTTCGGGTTTGGTTTTGGCGCTCCAACACCCGACGCAGCAAGAAACGGAGAGGGTCTAAATCTAACAACGGCAGTATAGCCCATTGAAAATGCATGGGTCAGGATTTTCAGCAACTCCTATTGTAACTCCTATCATATTGACGGTAGAACACTGAGGGTGAGCTCAAATAAAACTTTTGACAGAACTACAGCGCTGTGTCAATATGCGTTGTGATTGTTTTTACCTACAATTTTTAGTAACGTTTTCAAATGTGTCCCCGAACGCTTGAAATGTGTGTTTCACACCCTGTACATTAAGAAATGCAAGTGACTGTCAGTTGCAGTCAAATGCAAGTAATGCCAGCCAAGAAATATGTGCAGAAAGGAAATTGGCATGAGTATCAAACACCCCCTTCTGCCATGCTAGCCCGAAATTGCCCACACTTTGCAGCAAACATCTTGTGTGGGCATTCCTTTGGTTTGTGTCACCAGAGTTTGCAGAATACCCCTCCTCTAGTGAGAATAGGAATCTTTGTGGAAGCAAAACACTGGAGCGAAACTTTGGTATACCTAGCAAAATGCCCATGTTGAATTGGTACCTCTTCTTCAGAAGTGCCTCTCGATGATCTCCCAACGTCTCTTCAACCGCCTTCTCTATCTGGTCCGGTGTTACTTGCACCCCGACGCCAGAGAATTCATCAAAGGCAGCCACGTCAAGCGGAGGCTCTGGGTGAGCCAAAAGGAACTCCAGGGCGGCTAACAAAATGACAAGCTGCTAGCCACAAAAGGTACAAAGCTGACACCACTTGCCTCACCGCTTAATTTTAGCTCCGAGTCGAGCTTTCCCTCTGCGATGTACCGTACGAGGAGTGGTAGATGGCCGCTGATTTGGCTTTTGATCTTCGTGACGGCATTGTACAGGAGAGTTCCCTTTGATTTAGACATCGGCCCAACGAGGTGCCTCTCAGCCTGTAATGCACATGCAAAAAGTATAAATTTATTATCCTCATGACAAGAAGCGTGCTAGTTTCCATGATAAAGTCGAAAAAGAACGTTGTCAGCACTCTATTGATATATTAGTTGTCACCTCCAGGATGGCTTCGAAGAGTGATTGGGACAACACTTCATTTTTTAGTGTTTCTTTTGCTTTCTGTTCACTCAGGCCGATTTCCACAAACTTGGAATACCGGCGCCCAGCCACGTTTTCATCGACCACAGCCATATTGTTACGTTGTTTACTTCGTGCTCATCGGAAACGGATGTGATGAAATGAAGACATCGAAAAACGGCATTTCTGTTGCGTTAAGGTTTTTGTACCACTCATTGTGTTGAAATTGTGGCCGGACTGATGTGCATTACGCGTGTAATTCAGACGAATAGATAATCTACTTCCGGAAACCAGAAGACGTGGTTTGCGTCGTGTTTGCGTGGTTGACCAACATGGCCGGTGCGAAGTTTCAATATGATGAGAGCGGCGGGACGTTTTTCTACTTTTTGCTTTCTTTTCTGGCTCTGGTGGTGATCCCTTGTACCTACTACTTCTGGCCAAAGGATGATAGCAACGGAGATGACAAAAAAGGTAGAAAATGCCGTTGTCCGGACTGCATGGAGAAAAGCCGGCGGCTGCGGTGCCACGAACCCTGGCGCCGTACCAAGCGGAACGCTGTGCGGGCAGTGCTCCTGCTCGGCTGGCTGGCTGTTTTCGCCACAGCATACAAGGTAGCTCATCTAGAACATGATTACGTGAAATGGGACCCTTTCGAGATCCTAGGCATCGAGCCGACAGCGTCGGAACGCGAAATCCGCCGAGCGTACCACAAGCTGTCACTGGTCTTCCACCCCGACAAGGACACGGGCGACGAGCAGAAATTTATGATGATCGCCAAGGCGTACGCTGCGTTGACAGACGAAGAATCGAGAAAGAACTGGGAGACTTACGGCAACCCGGACGGCCCTGGTGCTACAACATTTGGCATCGCATTGCCCTCTTGGATCGTTGAAAAAGAGAATTCCCTGTGGGTACTTGGCTTATACGCGTTGGTGTTTATGGTGGCATTGCCAGTAGCCGTCGGTGTGTGGTGGTATCGATCCGCCAAGTACGGTGAAGACCAAGTGCTGTTGGATACGTCTCACTTGTACCTCTACTTCATCAACAAGTGCCAGACCATGTCCCTGCGCCGTGTACTGATGATAGTGGCAGCATCGTTAGAGTACGAGCGCGGTCACAACCCAGAGGTAAAGCAGCGGCCCTCGGATGACATCCAGGTACCCGCACTTATTAAGGCCTTGCCAAACTTTAGCGAGAAGAACAAAGAACGTCCCCTCTGTTATGAGTACAGCCTTAAGGCCCGAGCACTGCTGCACGCACACTTACTACGAATGTCGCTCAGTCCAGCATTGGATGAGGACCGTCAGTGTGTGGTGCGACGCTGCCCAGCACTACTGGCAGAATTTGTCAACTGTGGCGCTCAGCTCACGATGCTGGGTTTTGCTGGCCGCATAGCTCGTGTGCCCAAGTTGGAAACGCTCGAAGCAGCCATGCGCTTGAGTGCCCTGGTGGTGCAGGCACGACCTGAGCACTGTTCACCGCTCTTGCAATTGCCCCATGTTGGAGAAGAGTTGATCAAACCTATGGCACGAAAGGGTGTCAGGGGACCCCAGGGCCTGGCCACACTGTCTGACAGGCGAGCATTGTTCCGCAATCTGAGCGATGCCCAGTACCAGGATGTGCTGCACTGTCTCGAGTGCATGCCGCGTCTGCAGTTGGATGTCCGGACCGAGGTGCTGGACGACGAGAATGAAGGTGTCATCACCGCAGAGTCTATCGTAACAGTGACAGCAACTTTGACTAGGCTTCCGCTGCTCGACCCAAACAATGTTGATACCAGTAGCCTCAACAATACTGTTACAGTGGTGGCTCCTGAACCCACTCTGGCAGAGCCACCCAAGGCAAAGTCGTGGGAGAAGCCAGTGAAGAAAAGAAAAGGAGGAAAGGGCACCAAAAGTGGCAAGGGTGGAGGCAAGCGTCCTGTGGTACATCAAAACAAAGCGTCACAGAATGTTCCTCCAGTGCAGGAAGCGGAGGAGAGCAATTCTGAAGATAGCGATACAGTTGAGGAAGTACATGATACTCACGAAGACGAAGACGATGACTGGCAGGATGTCCAGAGAAAGGTGGCCAAGAAGGACAAGAGCTTGGAGAAGAAATCAAAAAAGTCTCACAGTGTGCATTGCCCACTGTTTCCAGATGACAAGCAAGAGTACTGGTGGGTGTATTTGGTGGAGAAACGCAGACACAGTCTGGCTACAGTGCCCTATTTGGTCACAAGTCTCGTTGACAAGGAGGAAGTGCTCCTCAAGTTTACTGCCCCGTCCAAGCCAGGCGTCTACAACTACACGCTGCACGTGCGCAGTGACTCGTACCTCGATCTGGATGTGAGCCAACCCCTTAAACTGGATGTCAAACCGCCACTTCCGCAGGCAGCACCGCCTCAGTGGGACATCTCCGATGACGAGGCAGATCATGCCGAACTGGAAGACAGTGCGGCCGAGGACTCTGACCTCGCTGACAGTTCTGATCACGATGCGTGAACGAGTGTTGCAAGTAGAAAGACTGTCCCTATTTTTCTATTAAAGTTTGACAAAGTATTTATTTCTGGGTGATACATCTCGTTGTCATTCGCTGTCGTCAGAGTCGAGATGCAGCGTGACCACTGCATCTGCCAGCTCAGAGGCCTGCTCGGTGAGTGCGGCATCTGCTCCAGCTTCCAGCTCTTCCAGGTCCAGATTGAGGCTTGACTTGCTTAGGTTTACCTGCACATGCAAGCAATGCAGATGGTGATGTTGCGGAGTAATAGAACAGATAAGTGCCACTGTCACCCGAAAGGTGATGGCTAAAGTTTCATGGAACATGGAAAGGTTTTGTATTTTAGTCACTCCTCTGACGAACAGTGAGTGGCTGCAGTGCCATGAAGGTGTTGAAATCTGTTCTTACAGGCATTACTAAAATGTTACGACTTGTCCCATTTCTAGGGCTTTACGAATATTGAGATTTTTTCCGAATACTGAGGCGAATAACTATATATTAGACTCAAATATGGAATTCTGAATCTGAGTTTCGAATTGAAGCGGTGTGACTTCCAAACCGGATATACAGTCAAACTCCTTTATAGCGAACACCTTTTTAACGAAAATACCACTACAGCAAATTTTTTTGCGGTCCCGCTGGAGCCCTATAGGTCCAATAATGGACATCCTTTTTAACGAAAATACCTTTACTGCAAATTTTTTTTGCTGTCCCCTGAGTTTCGTTGTAAAGGAGTTTGACTGTACTGTAAAACCCTTTGAATTACCCATAAATTTTTTGCGAATTCATCCCAGGGCACATATTCGTGGCCACTAAATTTAGCAAAATCTAGATGCTAAAGTTCGTGGCTTGGTTGCTTCACTTTGTGATACGCCTTACATTACCTTTACTATACTGAATTAAGGTGGTATTTGGCATGATTGTACCGTAAAGTAGTACAAATGCATACCAGCAACCAAGTCTGAAAATGAAGTTTCCAATTATATCACTGTTTTGGAAGTGTCAATTTTGCTTAAAGTTTTCACATGCCCTTAAATTTAGGAATTTTCCAATTCACAAAATTTGCAAAAATTAGGGGCTTGTGAACAATAAGGGTTTTACAATAGTCTAATAATAATGAAGCTGCACTTGCACACCCAAAAATATGAGGGTATAAACTGGGCCGGCGATGGGGGGAGGGGAGTAATGCGACTGCCTTTGGCCCCGCGCACGAAGCCCTCAACCAGGGATTACTTTTTTTTTAGATGTCAAGTATGCACTTAATCGTGTGAAACAGGCCCCGCGATATGCCTTTGCCTCAGGCCCCGCACACCCCTAGCACCGGCCCTGGGTATTTAACTCAGTCAGTGCTACTTTACAGGAAGATGCATAACATGAAACTTACATACCACACAGAATACATGCTTTGGCTACATAACTATTCGATTCTTATTTGCTTCGGGCATGTAAGTATTTGCGTCTGTTTGAAAATGACTAAATTTGCGCTGCCCTATCCATTTTAATAAACTCCAAAATACCCGTTGATCGTACGATCATACTTGCTCTGGAAGATGAAGCACTTGTTGCTTGTGTTTTTTACAAAAGTGAAATACAACTCATCCATGTATTGTGGTCAAAGCACTGGGCACAATCATTGGATCAGCATCACTAGTTCGATTAGGAAACCAGCAAAAGAGCAAACGAGAGAAGTTTTGTTTGCAGCTCGCATCTATATGTCTCTGTTACAGTTTTCAAGACGTACTCGCATGTCAAGCATTACATTTCTAGCCCGGTATCGATTAATTACAAATACCTTTACAAATCCTTATTTCAATTTCAAGCTTTTATTTTTATGAGGTGCCTACTAACAGCGCAAGCCTAAATAAGTAGAGCACCCACTACAACAAGAAAAGACAGATTGAAATAACTTACATGTAGCAAAAATTGCAGGAGAAAAAACAAGCTTACTACAAAGATATAATAAGGACAACTGATGCTTACAAAAACTGGGACACTGAGAAGTAGATAACTTTTGCTAAGATTGATTGATTGATTGTGTGATTATGTGTTTTGCTAAGAGATCAGGACAACTGATGACTAGAGCGCAGATAAATATGCACTAAAAACTCCCAAAATATGCAATGTTCTTTATTGTAAATGGTAAGAAAGCAATGCAACTGCCTACTTAAAAATGTATTTTATTGGGGATCACAGGGTAAAATAAAACTGCCTCCATTCTGCATTACACAACAAAGAATACGTACTTGCGCCACAGGTATAAATCATGGAACTGAAGGCTTTACGTTCGTGATTGATAAAACAGCATAAACACAGGAAAGGTGGTGGATGAAACATACCGGAGCATCGACAACACGAAAAACTTTTTAATGAACTTTTTCAACATGCAAAGATTTTTCGTGTTGCCCATGCTCAGGCTTGTTTTGTCACGGGTTTGCATTCAGCACTGCATCATGCTGATTGAAATGCGAACGCCGCCTGTCTTCGTAACGGCAATGTGGCGAAGGTGAAGTACGATGCATCGGCCATGTACGCAATGGAATATGGAGCAGCAGGGATACACCTCACCCCACCGAAGCATGGAAAATATTAGATTCCGACCAGAATTTTCGTGAACTCAACGCCACCCCGAAACCAGCAAAACCATGTACGAAAAAAGAAGTAACAAGCTCTCGCACCTGAAAATATGGCAAAATATGCACTTTCATACGGAATATGCCAGAACGTGCAAACATGCATTTATATGCATCATAGAACCCTTCTGATTGGTCCCAAACCAAGACCAATAGTGTTTTTTCATCATCCAGATCCGAAACCATATCGAGAAAAAAACATGCATTTGCATGAAAATCTGCGCCGATTGATGACACCACGTAGCTGTTTTTGTAAGAACAGAAGGTCACAGATCATTCTTCTAGATTGCAATGTCTGGATACTGAGATGCTCAAGCTTTCTAGAATACGAAT